>NC_092227.1:45957415-46217415 GCF_036320965.1 Panulirus ornatus
AGAAATGGCCCCCCCCCCCCCCATACACATGTACATACACACGTCCACACACGCAAATATACATACCTACACAGCTTTCCATGGTTTACCCCAGACGCTTCACATGCCTTGATTCAATCCACTGACAGCACGTCAAACCCTGTATACCACATCGCTCCAATTCACTCTATTCCTTGCCCTCCTTTCACCCTCCTGCATGTTCAGGCCCCGATCACACAAAATCTTTTTCACTCCATCTTTCCACCTCCAATTTGGTCTCCCTCTTCTCCTCGTTCCCTCCACCTCCGACACATATATCCTCTTGGTCAATCTTTCCTCACTCATTCTCTCCATGTGCCCAAACCATTTCAAAACACCCTCTTCTGCTCTCTCAACCACGCTCTTTTTATTTCCACACATCTCTCTTACCCTTACGTTACTTACTCGATCAAACCACCTCACACCACACATTGTCCTCAAACATCTCATTTCCAGCACATCCATCCTCCTGCGCACAACTCTATCCATAGCCCACGCCTCGCAACCATACAACATTGTTGGAACCACTATTCCTTCAAACATACCCATATATATATATATATATATATATATATATATATATATATATATATATATATATATATATATGTATAGGGGATAGGGGAGAAAAAATACTTCCCACGTATTCCCTGCGTGTCGTAGAAGGCGACTAAAAGGGAAGGGAGCGGGGGGCTGGAAATCCTCTCCTCACGTTTTTTTTTTTTTTTCTTCTTCTTCCAAAAGAAGGAACAGAGAAGGGGGTCAGGTGAGGATATTCCCTCAAAGGCCCAGTCCTCTGTTCTTAACGCTACCTCGCTATCGCGGGAAATGGCGAATAGTATGAAAGAAAGATATATATATATATATATATATATATATATATATATATATATATATATATATATATATATATATATATATATATATATATATATATATATATTGAATTTGTTTGGAGAAGAACTTTTACACTCGTGGGGCCCCATCTCTTGAACCTTTTCTGCTTTTTAGATTTGTTTATGGTGCCCTTAACTATTTCTTAATCAGTTTATTTCATTCTTCCATGATTGTTATACTTTGAAATATTTCTTTACGCATTTTTCATCAAGTTTCTTGCTTAATATCATGTTAAGTCCTCTGGTCTTTCGGAGAAGTGTTCACTGTCTTCGACGTCTCTTCTAGTGTAAAACCTTTATATCAGGTCACCTCTCGCTCTTTTCCCTTCCATGGTATGCAAGTGTAAGGGCGCTATTCATTCCCTGTAACTCATTTCACTTAAATCTGATACCATTTTGTTGCTCTCCGCCCTCCTCTGCATCTTCGCTCTTAGCTCTTTGTGCTTTTATACGTGGGTTGACCAATCCTGAGAAGCATGCTGTAGTTTTGGTCTAATGTAGGATGTGAACAATATGGTGATTATTTCGTAATCCAAATACTTGAATGCTAATCTAATATTAGGTAGGAGACAGTTTGCCTCCTTTATGATTCTTCCAGCAGTTCATTTCCTGCTAGATACTGTTTTTACCGAGCATTCTTTCGCTGTGTCCCATCCTCAGTACGCTTACTCGAGTCGAATTTCATCTCAGGAGTTTATCTAGGTCGCCTTGTAAGTTCATACAATCCTCCTCGATTTTTAACTCCTTAAATCCCTTGGCATCGTCTAGAAACATGTTCAGGTAGGATTCCAGTCCATCTGGCATGTTCATTCACATAGATTAAGAAAAGCTGTGGTCCCAGGACCGCGCCCTCTGGTACACGACATTGGTGATTTCATCCCATGACAAACTTTTGTTCCCTTTCGCTGAATAAATTCTCTACCCATTAGCTTCCCCACCTTTTTCCTTCCTGAAGGTCCAATTTCTTTACCATCCTCTTATGTGGCGCAGTACCAAATGCTTCCTGGCATTCCATTTACACACAGTCTACTTAGTCTACAACTGCTCTTTGTTTATATCTCCAGTGTGTGTGTCTGTGAGTGTGTGTGTGTGTGTGTGTGTGTGTGTGTGTGTGTGTGTGTGTGTGTGTGTGTGTGTGTGATTACTTGATTGTGATTATTATTTGTGTAACGAAGCAAGAGTTTACCCTTGTGTTGCCCCATCTCGTAAATATATATTTATATTTTTTTTTATTATACTTTGTCGCTGTCTCCCGCGTTTGCGAGGTAGCGCAAGGAAACAGACGAAAGAAATGGCCCAACCCCCCCCCCCCATACACATGTATATACATACGTCCACACACGCAAATATACATACCTACACAGCTTCCCATGGTTTACCCCAGACGCCCCACACGCCCCGCTTCAATCCACCGACAGCACGTCAACCCCGGCATACCACATCGCTCCAATTCACTCTATTCCCTGCCCTCCTTTCACCCTCCTGCATGTTCAGGCCCCGATCACACAAAATCTCTTTCACTCCACCTTTCCACCTCCAATTTGGTCTCCCTCTTCTCCTCGTTCCCTCCACCTCCGACACATATATCCTCTTGGTCAATCTTTCCTCACTCATCCTCTCCATGTGCCCAAACCACTTCAAAACACCCTCTTCTGCTCTCTCAACCACGCTCTTTTTATTTCCACACATCTCTCTTACCCTTACGTTACTCACTCGATCAAACCACCTCACACCACACATTGTCCTCAAACATCTCACTTCCAGCACATCCATCCTCCTGCGCACAACAATGTTGTATAGTTGCGAGGCGTAAATATATATATATATATATATATATATATATATATATATATATATATATATATATATATATATATATATATATATATATATATATATATATATATATTCGCCTTTTCCCCCGTTAGCAAGGTAGCGCTAAGAACACAGGACTGATCCCCAGAGGAGGCATGCTCACTTGGCCCGTTTGTCTCTTCCTTCTTTTAGAAAATTAGAAACGTGAGGGGAGGATTTCCAGTCTTTATTTTCTTATATGTATGCACAAGTCTGCGTGTGTCCGTTTTTGTGCTCGTGTTTTTTCATGTGAAAACAAAAATAAAATAGATAACGGAAAATAATCACGTTTTCTTCACTTACTAAGTAGTAGTAACAGGGAGCAGCGAGGCCGTAACACCGACGTGGCCACTCTCCCTGTAGACCGACAGCCACTGTCACCCTTGATTACATTTCGATGATAGATATTGCAGTCTTGTGCCGGTAATTAAATTCTTGCAGAAATGCCATGAGTGATTTGGGTTCATGGCTGGCCCCAAGGAATGCCACGTCTGGGGCCGCGGACTTTTATCTGTGGGAATTAAGCTGGAGGAGGATGGAACGTGGATTGTTTTTTTCTTTTTTTCTTGGGGGAAAGGGGGGGGGGGTGGGTTGATGGTGGAAGGAAGAGGTTCTTGCTGGAGGGTCAATGATGTTTGTGCGATGTGGTGGTTAGGAACGGAGGTATTGATGAGGGTGTGGTTGATGGTGGAGCTGCTGCAGGCTAAGCCAAAGAAACGATAATTGACCTTGAATTATGTCTTCTATCTCGTGGTATACCAGTTTAGTACAGCAGGAAGACTTGGGTTGTGTTGGAGGACGAGAGGTTTGGCCGGGGGTATGATTAGCAGCATCGCTGGTGGTATTGATAGTTGAAGAGGGGGGGGGGGGGGAGTAACTTCCTCTTAACCCCTTTCCTGCTGCCCTCACAGCTCCCCTTCTCTACCCCAACTAAAGAAATAGGAGGAAGAAGAAGAAGGGGAAGAACCACCACCACGACGAGACCTTGACATCAAGCTGACCTTGGACCTCCAGCTGTGGTATTACAGAGAAGCAGTGCGGCCTCACAGATCAAACGCCTTAAGGCGTGCCGTAGTTAGTGTCGGAGTGTATGTTCTCCCTTACTGCCCCCGCTGACCCTTATTACAACGTGGCTTATCTCCGGACGAGCCGTGACAACAGCATACAACTGAACATACCCTAATTGGTCAAGGGACTTGCCCTACTTGGATAAGGGGCTTGTCTTCCCTAATTGGTCATGAGGCTTGCCCTAATTGGTTGTGGGACTTGCCCAGAGTAGCTATGGGTCTTATCGTAATTGGTTGATGGGCGCCTGCAAGAGGCTAGATGTGTAACGAGAGAGATTTCTGTATCAGGTGTTTTATCTCTCGTACTGGCCACTAGAAACAGGGTTCTTGAAGGGATTTGATTCAATATACAACTGACTGGAAGTCACTGTATTAGGGCATGATGTTCCTTGGTATGATGATCATGCGTAACTAATTTGTATGGAGCTCCTTAATGGATGTTAATCCGTTCTGAAACATTGTCATGTCATGTTTATTTTTGGAGGATACATATATATGTGTTAACATTCCAACAGATGCATTTATCAGCCAATCTCTTTACCTCTAGGTAAAAAGAATTATACGATGTTGTAACATAAACTTGTAGGAAATAGAGTGTACGAGGTTAAGAACGAGTGGAAAGTGAGTGGGAGGTAAGCAACAGACAGACATTGAGAGTACCTGGTAGTCTAGTGAAGTGAAATAACTGTACAGTTCATACTAGCATACCCGCGTGTACAGCATGATATGTATAGTATATCCGTAACAAGATTAATACATTGTTTCCCCTGTTTAGAGTATTCGGTAACAGCTGTATGATTCACAGTACAGTATGTGGGACACTGTTGCTTATACAGTGTCACAAGTTCGTATAACGCGCTGAACTAAATGAAAGGGAAGAAAATATAGGCCAGTACGTGACCTGCGGACGGTCCGTACGTCCGTGGGTAGGCTTGGTCGTGAGTGGATTACTCACCCGAGTTCATAAGTCTCAAGCTGATTCATGACTGGTGTCGCTGGTGTAATCCCGGGGTGGCCTCGTGCATTACCTTGAAATAAATCCCCTTCACAAAACGCTTTTCACGTCTTACGTGGGGCGATTTCAAGCTGCGGAAAATATGATAAGGGATTTGAAAGCTTTAGTTTTATGGAATTCGATTCTTTTATGGCATTTGGTTAAAGAAATGCAGCTATGATACCAGTAATGATAAATAGTAATAGTATTCCTCATATTCTCTGTCCAGTGATGCTGGCAATTTGAGTTTGAATCAAGATTTGATGTTCTTTTTCCTCCGTTGTACCCCGTAGGCGGTGGTGAGGGAAGTGTATTGCGATTTGCAAAAGTTGATCAACGAAGATAAGAAATCTTGGTAAATCACCAGCGTATCGGTGTTATTTACATCATTAACTATTATCATTTGAAAATAGGAGAAAAGATTATATATTTCATTCTATCGCAAATTTGGTGTGTGTGTGTGTGTGTGTGTGTGTGTAGAGAGAGAGAGAGAGAGAGAGAGAGAGAGAGAGAGAGATTCCATGCAAGCCTTTCTTGCCTTAGCCTCAGGAACTAGGCCATCGAGAGAAAGAACCCTGGCTTTACTGTATCTTCTGGGTATTTAGGTGCACATTGTCGGTCCAACTCGACCCACATTTTACTCCTCCTTTAGCGAGTGTTTGGTAGTGTTGTGTATATGCTATGATGACATGTTCGATAACCGAAAACATCGTTGAATACTCGAGTTTTATGTGGTCGTTTTGAGACGCCCAGGACATCCCAAAACCTTCTCGTCTTGTAAGCTTCTATGCTCGGTGGAGCTTGTTGTGTTGTGAGGGTATACTGCTCGAGGATATGCTGAGAGCTTGTAAATTTTTTTTTTTTTGTTATAGTTGACGGTATGGCGCTGAGAAATTCATTTACGCCTTTACTAAAATCAGGAAAGCATCAGCTTTAAGTAAAAATTTAACCCCCATTATATTCATGATTTATCTTTGGATGAGGTGGGGTTAGGTGGGATCACTTGGTCATTGTCTTTGGAACTTGAGAATTATTGACTGTCAATAGGAGGAGGAGGAGGTCTTCCTGTGATTGGAAATTGGGGGATTCATTCCCTAAGGAGGAACTTGATTAGCTCATCAGTGAGTTTATCGGTTCGCCTTGATTGGTAGGCCTGATTAGATCTTGTGAATTTTTCCCCGTGTTTTAACTCTCGGATGAAAGATGTTGATGTAGTTAGCATAAAGAACATATCGTATATTAAGGATATGATGGTTGAACTAGGTAGCTTTATAAGGTTGTATCGGAGAGAGAGAGAGAGGGGGAAGGTTGTATCGGAGAGAGAGAGAGAGAGAGAGAGAGAGAGAGAGAGAGAGAGAGAGAGAGAGAGAGAGAGAGAGAGAGAGAGAGGGAAGGTTGTATCGGAGAGAGAGAGAGAGAGAGAGAGAATACCTACGACTAGATTTGCCATGTTAGCATTGATAGCGCGTTCAGAGAGAGAGAGAGAGAGAGAGAGAGAGAGAGAGAGAGAGAGAGAGAGAGAGAGAGAGAGAGAGGGGAGAGAGAGAGAGAGAGTACATGTAGAATTTGCACTCATGGATAGATTTTCCAAACATTCCTTGCATACCGCTAGCAAACACATTGAATTGTAGAAATATAAAAAGTTTTCCTGAATCATTAATTATGTACCAATATTAACATTGATTTATTTTATTGTTTTGTAATTGTGTCGTGTAAAACTTGGATGGTAGAAACACCTGCCGGTATTTCTATCGGGGTTTATGGTCTCGTATGTCCCTTCCATTGTTACAGAGATCGTAAGACATGACGGATGGTGATTTGATTAGGTCCTGCGCCAACCACGTACAGTGCACTGCTTATATAAGGGATGCAAAATATTTGTGTTAATTATGAATGTTGTTGGTTCCTGGAGCACAGTGATGCATGTCATGAACACGACTGCGTTACGACGCTTGTGTAAGAGGGAGTGTGACCTTTGACCTGACCCTTAACGATTGTTCAAGGATGTTGTACCGTCTTGCGCAAGAGGGGAGGAGCTCGGTTGATCAGTGTTATGTTATGAGAGTTCTTACTTTGTCACACACTGGATAGAAGAACATTAACCTTTCTTACGTTTATCTGTTCTTCGTTATGTTCTTGAAGACTGGCTTTAGTAAATGGTATTGGTTTTTATCGTATTTTCTTTCTACCTTGTATATATATATATATATATATATATATATATATATATATATATATATATATATATATATATATATATATATATGTTTTTTTTTTTCTGTCCATTCCCCAGTGAAAATGAATTTACGTATAATGTATTTATGGAGTTTGTAATAACATAGCTATTCGTACTGTTATGAAATTATGCATCGTCTGAGTGATTAGCATCATATTATTATGTAAATAATTGAATAGCTTTTAATTAATGGCATCAGTCCTGGGTTCAGATTATCATTTTATGTAATGATTAATGAATGCTACGCAAAATGGCCTGGAATGACGAATGGCATCGATACTACGGATAGAAGATACGAATGATAGAATGAATCGAAGCATAAAACTTATAATGAGACAAGGACCTCACTTAAAAATGCCGATGATTATTGAAGAAGACATTACAGAAACGTTAATATTGGAGACAAAGCTGGGAATCGGTTTTCATTTGTCAGTGCAAGGAAAAGAGAGAGAGAGAGAGAGAGAGAGAGAGAGAGAGAGAGAGAGAGAGAGAGAGAGAGAGAGAGTTGAGTATTATATTTTTCAAGTTGAAGACTCCAGTCACGAAGGAAAACTTTGACGGAGGTCAGACCTTAAATGAATCATTTAAAAAGGAGCGAGGGAGACAGAGAGATATGTTGAGATGAGAAAGATTAATTAAGGAACTTCAAAGCAGGGGAAACAAAATGCCTTTCTAAAACAAGGGAGGGGCAGGTAGTAGCTAACAGGGGAAATATGAGAAGGTAAAGTGTTCCTAAACTTAGCAGTGGAAGGAAAGAAACTGGGATCACAACGGCCCACACTTGAGTTAGCAGCGCCCACACAGTAATCATGTGACGCAGTGACTTGCCAAGTATACCTGACTTACCATGTTACTACCATTCCATTACCAGAAGATGGATCAGTTGTGCCCCTCTTTTTTATATATTTTTTGGCAATACTAAGGGTCAGCGTTGCCCTTTTTTCTTTGCGATACTTAGGGGTCTATAAATTTTTGTGGAGATTTATCTTCACGATGAGTTATGGGCTCCCGCAGAGCTGTTGATGAATGGTGCGAAAGAGAGTTCGAAACTTGACGATTCTTAGACCAGAGTTGGCAAGTGTGTGTGCTAATCAGGTGCTGTGGAGTGTGTTAGATGTGGAGGTTGTGTGGTTGGCATACAGATGTACAGTAAACTGTTTGTTGGCCAGGTGTTGAGATGTGGGTTAAACGAGTGGTTAGAAAAAAAGATACAGATGATAAAAAGGTGTTGTAAAGTGTGTTAGACAGATGTTGTGAAGTATGAGTGTTAAACACGTTGTAAAGTTTGTGCTGAATCGTTCTTGTAAAGTGTTGGAGAAAAATAGTTGTTGTGAAGTATTCAAATAGGCGTCGTAACGTGCGAAGCGTTAAGCCTGTTATTTCTTTTTACAGTGAAAGTTAAACACTTGTTTAAAGCAAGTAGCTAATTTTTTCAGGTTAACGTTGGAACAGGTGTATAAAACGAGTATCATGAAACAGATGTTGCAAAGTGGGTATCAAACAGGTGTTTTGAAGCGTGGAGTAAAGCACAGATGTTAAAAAGGTGTGCCTCCGTGGTACTGTGGTTAGTGTTACGAACCATAAATCTGGTAAGACCTAGTTTCAATTCAGGACAGGCCATCCGGCCTACAGCTAACGCCCCGAGCGAACTGGTCATCCATCGCCTTCTCCTTAAAGGCTTGGTTGATTAATGGTTACCCAGCATAAGTCACGATGTAACTGTCTGTTGACAGATATCAAAATTGGATTTATGGTCTTATTTGGAAATATGTAGTAAGCCATGCATACCCTACATAATGCCAGGACGAGAATATGGTTTTTAGGTTTGGTCCTTGCACTTGAAGAAGAGCGAAGAGCTAATAGAAAAGGTTCAGAGGAGGGAAACAAAGAGGGTACCAGAATTGGAAGATAGAAGAGTAAGGGGTGATCTGATCACAACCTTAAATGTTTTAGATCAGGCTGATGACGTAGACAGTGAAAAATCCTTCGAGATATTTAGGGATAGAACAACCAGCGGAAGTAACTCGAACTTAAGCAAGAAAATTTTTATGAGAAAGACGTGAAGTACTTCCAAAGTGTATGAGTTGTGGATCAATGGAACGATGAATGACGACCTGGTAACTGCAGACAGCATACAGAAATCTAATATGTATGATGGTAGAGAATGTTCAGTAGATGGTCCCAAAGTGTATATGACTTCCATCTCATACACCATGAATAACTACTAAGACCAGGTAATTACACACACACACACACACACACACACACACACACACACACACACACACACACTTCATCTGTGTATAAGTTTCCTGTACTTACCATGAAACTAACGTGATTTCTTTTCTTTGCCAACAGGTGAGTCATGATGAATCCAACACATTAAGTGGCACCGTGCTGGCAACACTGTCACGGCGAGGTTGCAGTATGGACGGAGGTTGGTAACACTGTGTGTCATCCGACATCCTTGGAGAATTATGTGATGTAGCCTACTGGCCTTTTTTTTTTTTTTTTTAGTTAATCGGATTTTAAATGCCCTAAGAGTCGTACACCGGGACAGTGAGGCGACCAGCTGATGATGGTTCGCCCCCCCCCCCCCCCCCCAAACCCCCACCACAGCGTTTTCTATGCTACCTTAGGTTAGGGTCGGTAATGTGTTTTTACGTTAGATGTAGTAAGAGCGCTAACTTATCTAACCAAGAGCACTGACCTAACCTAACCTAAACAAACGTAACTTAAATCAGAAAAACGAATCTTCAAGTGATGCCATTGTCAGCACGTCAGAGCTAGTTGGATGTATCAATTAATGTGTTGAAGTTTCACAAAATCTCAAACCTGTTTGGGTGAGGTAGTTTGAATTTTGCTCGCAGAATCTCGTTTTAATTCGTGTTTCTCATATTTTTCTGAGTATATATATATATATATATATATATATATATATATATATATATATATATATATATATATAATTTTTTTTTTTTTTTTTTCTTTTTTTTTTTTTTGCCGCTGTCTCCCTCGTTTGCGAGGTAGGGCAAGGAAACAGACGAACGAAATGGCCCAACCCACCCCCATACACAATGTATATACATACACGTCCACACACGCAAATATACATACCTATACATCTCAATGTACACATATATATACACACACAGACACATATATATATACCCATGCACACAATTTACATTGTCTGCCTTTATTCATTCCCATCGCCACCTCGCCACACATGGAATACCATCCCCCTCCCCCCTCATGTGTGCGAAGTAGCACTAGGAAAAGACAACAAAGGCCCCATTCATTCACACTCAGTCTCTAGCTGTCATGCAATAATGCCCGAAACCACAGCTCCCTTTCCACATCCAGGCCCCACACAACTTTCCATGGTTTACTCCAGACGCTTCACATGCCCTGATTCAATCCACTGACAGCACGTCAACCCCGGTATACCACATCGATCCAATTCACTCTATTCCTTGCATGCCTTTCACCCTCCTGCATGTTCAGGCCCCGATCACACAAAATCTTTTTCACTCCATCTTTCCACCTCCAGTTTGGTCTCCCACTTCTCCTCGTTCCCTCCACCTCCGACACATATATCCTGTTGGTCAATCTTTCCTCACTCATTCTCTCCATGTGCCCAAACCATTTCAAAACACCCTCTTCTGCTCTCTCAACCACGCTCTTTATATTTCCGCACATCTCTCTTACCCTTACATTACTTACTCGATCAAACCACCTCACACCACACATTGTCCTCAAATATCTCATTTCCAGGACATCCATCCTCCTGCGCACAACTCTATCCATAGCCCACGCCTCGCAACCATACAACATTGTTGGAACCACTATTCCCTCAAACATACCCATTTTTGCTTTCCGAGATAATGTTCTCGACTTCCACACATTCATCAAGGCTCCCAGGATTTTCGCCCCCTCCCCCACCCTATGATTCACTTCTGCTTCCATGGTTCCATCCGCTGCCAGATCCACTCCCAGATATCTAAAACACTTCACTTCCTCCAGTTTTTCTCCATTCAAACTTACCTCCCAATTGACTTGACCCTCGACCCTACTGTACCTAATAACTTTGCTCTTATTCACATTTACTCTTAACTTTCTTCTTTCACACACTTTACTAAACTCAGTCACCAGCTTCTGCAGTTTCTCACATGAATCAGCCACCAGCGCTGTATCATCAGCGAACAACAACTGACTCATTTCCCAAGCTCTCTCATCCACAACAGACTTCATACTTGCCCCTCTTTCCAAAACTCTTGCATTCACCTCCCTAACAACCCCATCCATAAACAAATTAAACAACCATGGAGACATGACACACCCCTGCCGCAAACCTACATTCACTGAGAACCAATCACTTTCCTCTCTTCCTACACGTGCACATGCCTTACATCCTTGACAAAAACTTTTCACTGCTTCTAACAACTTGCCTCCCACACCATATATTCTTAATACCTTCCACAGAGCATCTCTATCAACTCTATCATATGCCTTCTCCAGATCCATAAATGCTACATACAGATCCATTTGCTTTTCTAAGTATTTCTCACATACATTCTTCAAAGCAAACACCTGATCCACACATCCTCTACCACTTCTGAAACCACACTGCTCTTCCCCAGTCTGATGCTCTGTACATGCCTTCACCCTCTCAATCAATACCCTCCCATATAATATACCAGGAATACTCAACAAACTTATACCTCTGTAATTTGAGCACTCACTCTTATCCCCTTTGCCTTTGTACAATGGCACTATGCACGCATTCCGCCAATCCTCAGGCACCTCACCATGAGTCATACATCCATTAAATAACCTTACCAACCAGTCAACAATACAGTCACCCCCTTTTTTAATAAATTCTTACATACGTATACTTATGTATATCTCGCTTTTTAAACCAGGTATTCCCAATCACCAGTCCTTTTTCAGCACATAAATCTACAAGCTCTTCACCATTTCCATTTACAACACTGAACACCCCATGTATACCAATTATTCCCTCAACTGCCACATTACTCACCTTTGCATTCAAATCACCCATCACTATAACCCGGTCTCGTGCATCAAAACCACTAACACACTCATTCAGCTGCTCCCAAAACACTTGCCTCTCATGATCTTTCTTCTCATACCCAGGTGCATATGCACCAATAATCACCCATCTCTCTCCATCAACTTTCAGTTTTACCCATATTAATCGAGAATTTACTTTCTTACATTCTATCACATACTCCCACAACTCCTGTTTCAGGAGTAGTGCTACTCCTTCCCTTGCTCTTGTCCTCTCACTAACCCGTAACTTTACTCCCAAGACATTCTCAAACCACTCTTCCCCTTTACCCTTGAGCTTCGTTTCACTCATAGCCAAAACATCCAGGTTCCTTTCCTCAAACATACTACCTCTCTCTCCTTTTTTCACATCTTGGTTACATCCACACACATTTAGACACCCCAATCTGAGTCTACGAGGAGGATGAGCACTCCCCGCGTATCTCCTTCTTCTGTTTTCCCTTTTAGAAAGTTAGAATACAAGGAGGAGAGGGTTTCTAGCCCCCCACTCCCGTCCCCTGTAGTCGCCTTTTACGACATGCTGGGAATGCGTGGGAAGTATTCTTTCTCCCCTATCCCCAGGGATATATATATATATATATATATATATATATATATATATATATATATATATATATATATATATATATATATTATTTATTTATATATACAGTGCGCTGGACAGGTGGAAGCACGTTAGCAAAGGAAAGACTAGCAGGAGTTTGGAGTTTTATTCTCCGTCTTCCTGTGTGGAAAAATAATGACTGCGGTGCATTGCGGGCGGTCAGAGGTAAGAGAATTTACCCCGAGGAACAAATTGGAAAAAAAAAGTTAAAGGGAACGGGAACAAAGAATGTAAAGATCGCCAAATGATATACACAAGTGAGGGTCCTCCTTGCTGAGACTTTTTGATCCTCTATATTTTGTTGCCAGTGTGTCTTTGTTTGAGTATTGTTGTTTGTGTTATTTCTTCATGTCCCGTGTGCGTGTGTTGCATGTCGTGTATTTCTTCATGTCCCGTGTGCGTGTGTTGCATGTCGTGTAGTTTTTGTTTTCCTGTGCGGCCACAGTGATGGGCTGGAGGGATCGTCCGTCGTTCTTTCTGGACCTCTCGGCCAGCGGCTGAGTTCCGGGTGTTTTTGCTTCACTTGTGTTTAGGATTGGGTCATCGTGGTCGTCGGGTCCTCTGATTGCTCTGCTGTCGCCTGTCACCTCTGGCGTGACCCGTCCAGTCACGCGCTGCCAGTTCAGCTGTTGCTTTGGCCCACAGCATGTTGCCTCGCGTGGTGATGTTACGTGTCAAGGTGATGCATATTGATGGCAAAGCTTTCATGGTGTCTTTGCTCATGTCTCGCTGTATAATTCTTGCTTCGATACACAGGGGCGTATGTCTCTCGTCGGCTGTATGGATGCCAAACGCCCATCACCACTCTGCAATTGCTCCTCGTTGCAAGAGCACGTTTGGTTTCTCCGCAGTTCGACTTGCTGCAGCTGTTAAAGAGAAGCTTGTAGACTGTCATGTTATGGTTCTTAGTCGTTCCTCATCGTCACCAGGTCGGCTTTCTTCGTCCCTGATACTTTGCTTATCTTTGTAGATGTTTCCTGTATTATTGTTATTTTTCCATGCCTAGAGTTGGGGATTACCATATATATATATATATATATATATATATATATATATATATATATATATATATATATATATATATATATATATATATATATATATATATATATATATACTGAATGGCTTCATGAGGTGTGAGTGCAGTATCGTGTAAAGGCAACACAGTGAATCGGTTCATTTCTCTACGTTTCTGCTAGTATGATTTTCCCTGATAGAAAGATACAAGCTCACTACATCCAGCATGTTGTATACCCCTCTCGTGGATCATGCCGTCGGCTGCCTGGGAATACGTCCTCCTGATTGCCTGATTACCCTCGCTGAGTCCGTCCTCTTCGCCACGCTAAACACCAGTGGCCCAGCCACCTAGGCCTAGAGAGTCACAACTTCTTCATTGTACAGGTTAGAATGTGTATTGTGTGGCGATGTAGGCAACATCAATCATCGTTCTTATTCCCTTACGTAAAGTTCCTGCATCATGCCACATGAGCAAGTGCCCATGAAGGGCTGTGTGTAACGGTAACTAGTTGGAATTCTAGTCCAGTGGTTTCCTGTGCCATAACAAACCATCGTACGTCCAACTCCTGCTTCATTCTGTATTTCCTACCCACCATAATTTGATCATATACCGGGGTCGACGTGCTGTCAGTGAACTGAGCCGGGGCATGTGAAGCGTCTTGGGTAAACCATGGAAAGGTCTGTGGGGAGCCAATATATAGATAAGGAGCTGTGGTTTCGGTGCATTACACATGACAGCTAGAGACTGGGTGTGAACGAATGTGGCCATTTTTGTCTGTTTTCCTGCCGCTACCTCGCAGAAGCAGGGGATAGCGATGCTGTTTCCTGTGGGACGGGGTAGCGAGAGGAATAGATGAAGGCAAGCAAATATGAATATGTACTTACTTTTCCAGAAGGGGGCCAAGTGAGGATTTTCTCTCTAAGGCTCGGTCCTCTAGCCTTAACGCTACCTTGCTTATGCGGGAAATGGCGAATATATATATATATATATATATATATATATATATATATATATATATATACATAAAGTATTTCTTTACATCTTTTTTTAGCAAGTTTCTTGCTTAATTTCAAGTTATTGCCTCCTGTTTGTTCTATTCTTACATCTGTGTACGAACTGTCCACTGTCTGTGTCATTATTGTGGTTAAAAAAAGAAAAAACTTAAAGGTTGTGATCAGGTCACCCCTCAACTCTCTACTCCATGGCTGGCAAATTTAAGGTCTTTAGTCTTTTCCTGCAACTCAGCTCTCTTAATTCCTTTGCCATCCATCCCCTCTGGACCTTGTCTATTAACACTTTCATCTCTTTGGTGCAAATATTCTAGTTTTGGCCTAATGTAGGATTTGAGCAGCATGCTGAATGTTTCGTTATCGGTAAACTTGAATGTATTTCTGATATGCACATGCTGACGGTTGGTCCCCTGAGCTATCCCTAATGTGGGACTCTGTCGACGGGTTGGTTACAATGTTTCCCTCCCACGTCTCTCATGTACAGAGATTCGTGTAGCGTATATCTTGCTAGATAATATTCAGATCTAGGTCTTCTTTCATATTTACTCACGTTGAACTTCATTAGTCATGTGTCTGGCCTATGTTAGTGTGTGTGTGTGTGTGTTAGAGAGAGAGAATGAGAAAAATTATTCCTTAGTCTATAGATGGACATAAGTGATCACAATTTTAAAGACAGAATCGACCTAACAGTAAACCATAAAATGTGTTTCATTATCGGTCGGTGATGTATCACTTCTTAGTAGGCAGAGACGCGGATAAATGTAGCCAACAACAAAAATATAAGATCACTATTGAAATGAAACATAAAAACATCACTTTTCTGGACTGAATGATAAAATCATAGAACGACGGGGGGTCTGAAGTGCGCCTGTGTCAATTAGAATGGGGGGGTAATGTCGGCATCACTCGGAGATCTGAATGACTAATTGTTCTGGGCTGGCCCTCGTAACTTGCATTTTACCGTCACTCTTTATGGTCCCTCGAAGCTGGAGTCATTAGGCAGGGGATCTGGCATGATGCCAGGGGAGATACAGGGGTCCCAGTGTGTGTGTGGGTGGGTGTTGATGCCTCGCGTGGGGAGGATGCAGTGAAATCACGGGGACGCATGACTTCCTCCCCAGAGATGGGGAGTGATAAAGTTAAGAGATAAAAGCCTCACAAGGTGGGATGAAATCTTTCCCACAGGTGCTATGCCTGAAGCTTGGTCTTGTGGAGAGAGATGGACGTGTGTCGTGCCTCGAGCAGGTGATGCCAGTAAGAAGGGCTGGCCATAAGACACCAGAAGGGCAACATAAGTGATGGTGGTGCACTCCTTCAGGTCTCGCTGTTGTGGTTGTAACAGAATGTAATGATGGTGTTATATATGGTGCCTTAAGAGTGTGTGCTGGGCTGGGGATGATGTTGGATTTTCTGTATCTTAAATTCTTCACCACGACGGTACGGCCCTCGGGAACGGTGATCACACACTTGGGCACGCCGATACGTCCCTTGAGTGCGACGCTACCGTCGTGTTAAAGGCTTCAACCAACGTGCTGATGGGTCTTAACTGTAATGCTCAAGGGTCGTACCGTCGTGCTCAAGGGTCGTACCGTCGTGCTCAAGGGTCGTACCGTCGTGCTCAAGGGTCGTACCGTCGTGCTCAAAGGTTCACCGTCGTGCTCGAGGGTCTGACCGTCGTGTTCGAGGGAGGCAACGTTTAGTTCAGGATGTTTATATTACCGTCAGCTGTGCGAGTCTGTCTCTGGCGTCTTCTTTCAGTGGTTACGATGGCTTCCCATCCATCTCAGGCGACATCCTCCTGTTTTGAAGGGGAGAATTTCTGTTGTTAGACACTTTAGACTGACCCAGGTTTGCTTAAGAGTTAGAGTTAGTGATGACATTACTTAATGCTTTTTTCACGATGAAAGTGAAAAATTCAGTAGCGTTTAGAATGTGATTATTTTTATATTTTTCACGTGACAACATACTTTCATCTACAGACTTGGCAGAGATACGTGAAAGGGAATGTATTACGTTTCATTGATGAATCTTGGATGATTTTTTTAAATTCTGTTTAGTTCTATTAAGTGTGTGTGTGTGTGTGTGTGTGTGTGTATGTGTGTGTGTGTCTGTCTGTCTGTCTGTCTGTCTGTCTGTGTGTTATCTGTCCTCATATGCAAATACTTACATTGATACGCTCCTACCTCAACATCCTCCCGGCGCGGCCCCACAAACCATTGGCGTCTCCCTGTGTATGGCCATATGCTTCTGTATTCTTCTGGACCCACAAACCATATGCTCCTTCCTCTGTATCCTGCCGTCTGACAGACTATGTCACAGCCCATGTGCTTCTGTATCCTACTAGACCCACAGACCATATGCTCCTTCTTCTGTATCCCGCCGACCCTAGAGACCATATGTTCCTTCACCTGTACCCTACCGGCCTAACAGACCATACTCTGTATTCTGCCAGCCTAAGGGCGCGTCCGCACGTTCCTTCAAACATTGGCTGTCAACACCGTTGGCAACATGTTAGAATGTATGATGGCAGCAAAGTTGGGACCATTGTTGGTCTAACATGTTTAGATGACGTAGACAGTTTGTTGGTAACAGAGGTGAAGCAGTGTCCACACGAGGCAGGTGAAAGTGTGTCCAGTATGATACCGGCCTCAGCTGAGGAGGACGCCATTCTGGCAGCAGCAGCAGCAAGCCACGACGTCTTGTACACGTCCTCAGCTCCATCACCTGATTTCCCTTCCTTCATCTTCTTGACCTGCCTGCGCAACTGAGCCCGTCAAGGTCTTCATCTTCCGTTCCACTTCGACTCACTCTGTCTTCGTTGCAGCTGCAGTTGTTCTCCATACGCCTGCCTTCTTGTGTTTCTAATCGCTATTCTTGGCATCCCATAATACGGGGTGTGAGCGGTATGTGTCTATAAGGAGTAGCGGTGCCTCCCGCGTCCACTCCATTCTCGCTTCTGTATTCACTACTGTGTCGTGTGCGTGTGTCTGCTCAGTCGGCCACCCGTTTGCCGGCATGTTACAAACCTCGTCCACACCACTGCTACCAACATGCCAGCCAACAGCTAGTGTTACCGCCCTCTCCTCTACACCACTGCTGTTAACAAGTTAACAGCTTGTTCGTGAATGTGTTGTTACATTGTTGCCAACACATGTTCGATAGCACGTGTGGACGCGCCCTTACAGACCATATGCTCCTTCCTCTGTATTCCTCCGGCATACCATATGCTCCTCCCTCGGTCTGTTGCTGGCCCCACAGACCATATGCTTCTCCCTGTGTATCCCAGCGGCCTCACAGACGATTGACCAAGAGGATATGTGTCAGAGGTGGAGGGAACGAGGAGAAGTGGGAGACCAAATTGGAGGTGGAAAGGTGGATTGAAAAAGATTTTGAGTGATCGGGGCCTGAACATGCAGGAGGGTGAAAGGCGGGCAAGGAATAGAGTGAATTGGATCGATGTGGTATACGGGGGTAGACGTGCTGTCAATGGATTGAATCAGGGCATGTGAAGCGTCTGGGGTAAACCATGGAAAGTTCTGTGGGGCCTGGATGTGAAAAGGGAGCTGTGGTTTCGGGCATTATTACATGACAGCTAGAGACAGGAGTGTGAAGGAATGGGGCCTTTGTTGTCTTTTCCTAGCGCTACCTCGCACGCATGTGGGGGGAGGGGGATGTTATTCCATGTGTGGCGAGGTGGCGATAGGAATGAATAAAGGCAGTGTGAATTGTGTGCATGTGTATATATGTATGTGTCTGTGTGTGCATATATATGTGTACATTGAGATGTATGGGTATGTATATTTGAGTGTGTGGACGTGTATGTATATACATGTGTATGGAGATGGGTTGGGCCATTTCTTTCGTCTGTTTCCTTGCGCTACCTCGCAAACGCGGGAGACCGACAAAGCAAGATGATAATGATAATACATTGAGATGTATAGGCATGTATATTTGCGTGTGTGGACGTGTATGTATATACATGTGTATGTGGGTGGGTTGGGCCATTTTTCGTCTGTTTCCTTGCGCTACCTCGCTAACGAGGGAGACAGCGACAAAGCAAAATAAATAAATAACTATATATATATATATATATATATATATATATATATATATATATATATATATATATATATATATATATATATTCCTCCCTCTCAGTCCTGCCGAAGACCATATGCTCTTTCATCTGTATCCTGCTGGACCTACGTATGATCCTCCCTCTGTGCCTTGAACCAGACAGGCGGCAATCGCACGCTCCTGAGCATGGCAGTCATTGCTTACAACACATACATGCGAAAATAATATATTTATTGATGTTGTAAAAGACGATTTAATATGTTTATTAAACCCTGAGAGGGAGGTTGTTGATTTCGATACCATACGAATAGGTTTTCTATCCATAGAATGAAATTAAAGGAGAATAATACTGTCCACAGAGAATGTTTGAACAAACGATCGCATGCGGCTACGAATTTTGCGAACGAGCGAAAATTTGTGGAGCTATAAACAGAGCGCGCCACTGCATTAAAGTTACGATGAAATTTGGAACCGTGGGAAATATGGCACGTTTCACGGTTTGCCTTCCAACAGAGATTACTTAAACACAGATATAGTTTGGTTCGTCTGTTTCAGCTTTTAACAAGCCGGAATACCCCGGGCGATTTGCCCGGAGCACGGCGAGTGATAAAACTCTTAGATTAATCGTAGCTGGACATGCAAATTGTGTTTAAATAAAGTGTCTGAATGTGGATTCCAATGGTGTTTAGTAAGGAGTTCTGTCGCGCTTATGATATTTATTTCCTGGGATATAAGTGCGGTGCCTGTGTAGTATTTGGGGAGGTATTTATATCCGCGAAGACTCCTCCAATTAAACCTCTCCCTATTGTTCTTTGGAATCACAGTAATTGGCGTTGTTTCCCACTGCATGGTCCGTATGAACGGCAGGAGTTCATGATTATAAATAGCACTGAACGTTGAACTCCCTAGATAACGGATCAGAGCCTTGTCAGATAGCAGGTATACATATGTCCTGGTTCACCATCACCTCTCCCTCTAGATTTATGAATGAGACATTGCTACGGAAAATGATATTGTTACTGTCCTCCAGCAGATGACCTCGTCTTAAACCATCAGGTCTTCTGTCGGCTGGCCTTACCCGTGTGCTCCCATGTGTCACAACGCCCAACTGAAGTGCTGCTTCTGGATGTACAACGAGTTGGAAACCTTGTATCATGGTGTTGGAATACATGAATGTAATTTCTCTCGTCTTTTTTCCTGTGTTGGAACATCATAATCTAGTGCTTCTGGTGTTTTTTATTGTTTTTTTTTTTTATGATGAAACACACTGCGAGTGTTTGTGTTTACCAACATCCGTCAGCCTACTTCATATCAGATCACCTTAACAGCGCAAAATCATGTCACATATTCCGTGATGTATTATCTTATTTTCAATGAAATGAAAGGTCATGTCATTCGTTCAAACTGAAAAAAACTCTACAGAAAATCAGAAATAGATTGAATCACATTATAGTAATGAAATATGAATCGGTTTCGGAAACTAACTGAAAATTGTGAATGCGTTCGTATAAACTTTTTTTTATTTATTTATTTGCGGGATTATAGATATTTAGGTTAAATCTGACAATTCATGTTGAAATACTGATCATTTTATTAAAGAGATGTTGAACTTCCGGGTGGATTACTTAAGTATATTACTTACCTATGTTACTTAAATACGTTTGTAAACGTATTCTAAACAGTGTCTGCTAAACCCTTGAGCACGACGCCACGATCCTTCAACAGTAAGCTATGACCCTTTGAGCACTGCGGTACGACCCTTGGCCACAAGTAATTGCTGTACAACCCTTAGATATGATGGCATGGCTTTTGACCTAACACTAATGGGTTGTACCATTGTGCTCAAGAACCGTAGTTCTGTGCTCAAGGCTCATGCTCAAGGCAGTAACGACAGGAAACAAACTCGGGAGGGGCGTCGTTACCCCAGGCCTGTTAACGAGTGCAGACTAATTAACCGTTAGCTTTATGATTTCCTCCGTAATACTGGAGTGAGTGAGGCCAAGTGTTTATATCATCCCTTAATCAGGACACAGTCGTTCACGACGGAATTTTGCCTTCGCAGACGGACGAGTGGCTGTCTGGCTGTATGAGAATAGTATGGTAGTACGGAAATGAGGCGGGAGAAGTACCTACCATCTCCTGGTTATGACTGGTAGTAATATTGGTCGTTGTATTATAAATATTATTATTGTTATCATGGGGTTGTTACGGCTTCTTGGGCAAGGGGTGTGGATGCCTGGGCCAGATATTGTGCCACTACTTTGTGTGTTTAAGCTGAGAGGTGATCCCACAGCTAGTCTTCTCCTGCCGGGTTGGCGACAGCCATTCCCTGGTCTCTCCTCCAGTACGCCCTCGAGCCCTGCTTGCTGGCGTTCCCTTCACGGTCGCTCTTCGGGGCCAGTGTGGTCAGTACTCGGAAAGAGAAAACGTGGGCGTTGCTTTGTGTTAGATGTAGAATTTTCCGTAGCATCTGAATTTACATTGAGGAACAGGGATGACTGTGTAATGTTCAAAGTTATTAAAAAAAAAAAGTTCGTGGCATTTTAAAATATAATGAGGAATGTGTAGAACATCATCGAACTACATGTGTCTGAGGTTTGGAATTCCTCGTCGAAATTTTTATAAACATAGTTTACGTGTTTAACTTATATATCATCTATCAGGAATAATGTTTTAGACGTGAGTATGGTACTGACAGGGTACGTTAGAGTAAAATAGGAAACTCTTATACTATTCGCCATTTCCCGCATTAGCGAGGTAGCGTTAAGAACAGAGGACTGGGCCTTTGAGGGAATATCCTCACATGGCCCCCTTCTCTGTTCCTTCTTTTGGAAAAAAAAAGATATATATATATATATATATATATATATATATATATATATATATATATATATTTTTTTTTTTTTTTTTTTTCAAACTATTCGCCATTTCCCGCATTAGCGAGGTAGCGTTAAGAACAGAGGACTGGGCCTTTGAGGGAATACCCTCACCTGGCCCAATTCTCTGTTCCTTTTTTTGGAAAAAAAAAAAAAAAAAAAAATGAGAGGGGAGGATTTCCAGCCCCCCGCTCCCTCCCCTTTTAGTCGCCTTCTACGACACGCAGGGAATACGTGGGAAGTACTCTTAATCCCCTATCCCCAGGGATATATATATATATATATATATATATATATATATATATATATATATATTTATATATATATATATAGGTATGTATATTTGCGTGTGTGGACGTATGTATATACATGTGTATGGGGGGGGTTGGGCCATTTCTTTCGTCTGTTTCCTTGCGCTGCCTCGCAAACGCGGGAGACAGCGACAAAGTATAAAAAAAGAAAAAAAAATATATGTATATTTATATATATATATATATATATATATATATATATATATATATTTATATATATATATATTTATATATATATATTTATGTAGGTTTGCGGCAGGGGTGTGTGATGTCTCCATGGTTGTTTAATTTGTTTATGGATGGGGTTGTTAGGGAGGTAAATGCAAGAGTTTTGGAAAGAGGGGCAAGTATGAAGTCTGTTGGGGATGAGAGAGCTTGGGAAGTGAGTCAGTTGTTGTTCGCTGATGATACAGCGCTGGTGGCTGATTCATGTGAGAAACTGCAGAAGCTGGTGACTGAGTTTGGTAAAGTGTGTGGAAGAAGAAAGTTAAGAGTAAATGTGAATAAGAGCAAGGTTATTAGGTACAGTAGGGTTGAGGGTCAAGTCAATTGGGAGGTGAGTTTGAATGGAGAAAAACTGGAGGAAGTGAAGTGTTTTAGATATCTGGGAGTGGATCTGTCAGCGGATGGAACCATGGAAGCGGAAGTGGATCATAGGGTGGGGGAGGGGGCGAAAATTTTGGGAGCCTTGAAAAATGTGTGGAAGTCGAGAACATTATCTCGGAAAGCAAAAATGGGTATGTTTGAAGGAATAGTGGTTCCAACAATGTTGTATGGTTGCGAGGCGTGGGCTATGGATAGAGATGTGCGCAGGAGGATGGATGTGCTGGAAATGAGATGTTTGAGGACAATGTGTGGTGTGAGGTGGTTTGATCGAGTGAGTAACGTAAGGGTAAGAGAGATGTGTGGAAATAAAAAGAGCGTGGTTGAGAGAGCAGAAGAGGGTGTTTTGAAGTGGTTTGGGCACATGGAGAGAATGAGTGAGGAAAGATTGACCAAGAGGATATATGTGTCGGAGGTGGAGGGAACGAGGAGAAGAGGGAGACCAAATTGGAGGTGGAAAGATGGAGTGAAAAAGATTTTGTGTGATCGGGGCCTGAACATGCAGGAGGGTGAAAGGAGGGCAAGGAATAGAGTGAATTGGAGCGATGTGGTATACAGGGGTTGACGTGCTGTCAGTGGATTGAATCAAGGCATGTGAAGCGTCTGGGGTAAACCATGGAAGGCTGTGTAGGTATGTATATTTGCGTGTGTGGACGTATGTACATGTGTATGGGGGGGGGGGGTTGGGCCATTTCTTTCGTCTGTTTCCTTGCGCTACCTCGCAAACGCGGGAGACAGCGACAAAGTATAAAAAAAAAAAAAAAAAAAAATATATATATATATATATATATATATATATATATATATATATATATATATATATATATATATATATAATATATATATATATATATTTCTTTTTTCTTTTAAACTATTCGCCATTTCCCGTGTTAGCGAGGTAGCGTTTAGAACAGAGGACTGGGCCTTTTTTGGAATATCCTCACCTGGCCCCCTCTGTTCCTTCTTTTGGAAAATTAAAAAAAAAATAAATGAGAGGGGAGGATTTCCAGCCCCCCGCTCCCTCCCCTTTTAGTCGCCTTCTACGACACGCAGGGAATACGTGGGAAGTAATCCCCTATCCCCAGGGATATATATATATATATATATATATATATATATATATATATATATATATATATATATATATATTTATATATATTTGTATTTGATCGCCGTTTCCTGCATCAGCGAAGTAGCTACAAGAGCAGACGAAGAAAGGCCGCATCCGCTCTCATCCATTCTCTAGTTATGTGTAATGCACCGAAACCACAGCTCCCCATCCACAACCAGTCGTCAGAGACCTTCCCATGCTTTACCCTAGACGCTTCACATGTTGTGGTTCAGTCCATAAACAGCGTCGACCGCTGTATACCACATCGCCCCAGTTCGCTTTATCCCGTGCACGCCTTTCACTCTCCATCATGTTCATGCCCCGATCACTCAAAATCTTTTTCACTCCATCCTTCCATCTCCAGTTTGGTCTCCTCTTTCTCCTTGTTCCCTCCACTCTCATTCTTTCCATATGTCTAAACCTTTTCAGCGCATCCTTTCCATCTCTTTCAGCAACGCTGTCTTTATTACCACACCGCTGTCTTACACTTTCATCACGTACTCGATCAAACCACCTCACGCCACATATTTTCCTCAGAAACCATCCACTTTTCAGAAGACAGTGAAACAAGAGCATGATGACCATATGTCCAGAGCTTAATAGCGAACCATCTTGAGTATAATGATTTAAGAGTTTTGAGCATACTGACGGAGCCCTCCCATTACAGTGAGGTAACAAAGTAAAATCACCCAAGTGTATTTTTTCCTTTTTCTTCAGAGAAAGTAGTTTTTATACTCTAAGCCGAAGGAAAACTTAGGTAAGCATGGGCGCAGGTTGAGGTACTCGCTGCTTCAAAATACAAGGAGGATGCCAACCGGCCAGTCCCCATTGCTTGTTTGCAAAGGAAGGAGCACTTTATTGGCCTTTATGAAACGAGATGGTAATGCACCGGTTTAGCTCCCCTTCGCTCTTGGCACCGAGTACTGAGTGATAGTGTATGTTAGATTACAAGGACGGTTGTGAAGCATTTATATCTTACCCAGCTACCGTTCCTGTATCCTCTAACACTGCACTAGCATTTCAGAACAAAATGGCTGTATTTCCACAGCTCATAACGATACTGAGCTAAATTTTACACTTTTTACTGAAGACTTTATAGGAAGGGGCATAGAAGTACTTGGGAGGAGGTGTTGCAGGGAGAAACGGCATGTTAGAATCATCTGAGGTAGAGGAGAGAGAAAAGATAGACGAAAAATAAGTTGATATGGTATTAGGTGAGACAGCACGGAAAAAGCAAAGGAAATGTAGTACGACAGAAGTTGTTATAGATGGTTTTGGCTAAAGACCAGAAGGGAGTTATCAGTGGGTGAAGAGGAGAGGTTGTCGCACTTCCTTTTGGACAAAGGAGCGCCACGCCTCACGGGTAACGTATTTGCAACGATATCGGCCGGAGATGAAAGTTGAATGCCAGACGGAGGAGGAGGAGGAAGAGGTTTTCCCAGGTCCGATATGCCAGGCACGTCGCACCATATAGCCTCGGAACGGGAATAGTTGACCCGCAGACTGGAAAAGGAGATAGTGAAGATATGTGCTGCCATTCTTGCAATAGTAACCGCTGCTGTAGATGACTGAACTTTCTCAGAACGCTCATCTTAAAACACCACGTAACTGAACCTCGTAAGGACAATGATTCATATCGCCGAGTGCAATGATTTCCCCTCCTGACGACAGCAGCCTCCAGGATATGATGACTTGTCTCCATGAGTACGATGGCGTAGCAGGCCACTACAGTGACATAACTCATTACCTCAAGTGCCATGATTGACACTTTTGGAGTACCGATACGTAAATACCCTGAGCACGGTGAGTAAAAGTTCTCATGAGCACAAAGTCTAAATTGTCTGAGTAGTGTTACCTAAAGCAGATAGTCTAATGATTTACCGTCTCAGGTCGTACAAGTGAGCACTCTTAAATCACGATATTGAACCTTGAGTTGGGCGATTGACCTATCCAACCCCTTCGCCATGAATAGAGTGACTTTATCCCCTGAGGACTGTGACTCTTTACCCATGTTTCGATGCCTGAGCCCCGTGAAGGCTTCATTACCATCTCTGGGGCTTAGTTGAGTTACCTCACTTGTAGGCATGTTTGTCTTCCATACAATATCTAGCGGGTCTTGAGAAAGTGCAGTAGCTGTCATCTTAGCACGTTAAGCTGAGGACTTTCTGATTGTCTTCATTTCCCTCAAACTGTTCTCCACTTCCTTCTCCTTTTCTTTTTCCTTGTCTCTTTCTCTTCCGCTTCCTTATTCGTCTTGTCTTTCATCCCCATTTTTCTCTGGTTCTCTTCCTCATAATCTTGTTCATATCTCTTTTCTTATTGGTTTGGTCTTCCTCTTTCTGCTCTCCTTTCCCCTACCCCTCTTTCGATAACCATCCTCTTGCTCCTCCTCCTCCTCCTCCTCCTGCTCCTGCTCCTCCTCCTCCTGCTCCTCCTCCTCCTCCTCCTCCTCGTCCAGCATTGAACATAACTCAATTTGCTGATATATTTTCATCAAAGGACGTAAGCGGTCGGTAAATATACACACACCAATCGACTTTTTACGAGGCTTTCTGATAAGAGCAAAGAAAGGGGGAAAAAACGATATCTTTCTCCATCATTACTGAAGTAAGTAAACTGCTGGTCATATTAATACAGCAGCAGTGGATTAAGAGCATTTAAATAGCTTTCCCAAACAGCCCCAACACAGGCCAGCATTTTTGATGACCGCTGTTGGCATTCTCAAAGGGAATAAGGTGGATAAACGCTACACGGTCGACAAGCAAGTGTATAATAAGTTTAATGGGGGGAGGCTGGTCGGGCAGTGGGGCCTGCCGGTCCCCAAGGCTGGCGTATTAAGCTAGGAATGTACTAGTGGTGCGGGATACTTTACGCCGACCTGAATACGCAATGAAGGAGCGAAAGATCATATATATATATGGCAAGGGAAGGGTATTGACACGGATGCTTATTTAGGGTTAATACTGGAACAAAGGGTGGGTGTAGGTGAGGGAGGGGGGTGTTTCTGAAGTAGTGTTATATAACCTCTTGAGCACGACAATGTGGCTCTGGAGTACGACAAGGTACGACCCTTCAGAACGACTTTATAACTTCCTTGTCTCTTTCTCTTCCTTGTTATTCGTATTGTCTTCCATCTCCATCTTCCCTCTCGTTCTCTTCCTCGTAATCTTGTTCATATCTCTTTGCTTATTGTTTCTGTCTTCCTCTTTCTGCTCTCCTTTCCCCTACCCATCTTTCGATAACCATCCTCCTCCTCCACGTCCAGCATACCACCGTGTTTGGAGGATCGCACCGTCGCATCGCTGTGATCAAGGGGTGAAGGGAATATACTTTAAATGACAAGTTTCATAGTTTTAAAGTATTGTATCCAAGTTCCAAAGTGTGTGCATATATATATATATATATATACTCACACCAGAACCTTCTGGGAGCGTTAAAGAATGTGTGGAAGGCGAGAACAATATCTCGGAAAGCAAAAATGGGTATGTTTGAAGGAGTAGTGGTTCCGACAATGTTATATGGTTGCGAGGCGTGGGCTATGGAAAGGGTTGTGCGGAGGAGGGTGAATGTGTTGGAAATGAAATGTTTAAGGACAATATGTGGTGTGAGGTGGTTTGATCGAGTAAGTAATGAAAGGGTAAGAGAGATGTGTGGTAATAAAAAGAGTGTGGTTGAGAGAGCAAAAGAGGGTGTATTGAAATGGTTTGGTCACATGGAGAGAATGAGTGAGGAAAGATTGACAAAGAGGATAATGTGTCAGAGGTGGAGAGAACGAGAAGTGGGAGACCAAATTGGAGGTGTAAGTACGGAGTGAAAAAGATTTTGAGCGATTGGGGCCTGAACATGCAGGAGGGTGAAAGGCGTGCAAGGAATAGAGTGAATTGGAACGATGTGATATACCGGGGTCGACTTACTGTCAATGGATTGAACCAGGGCATGTGAAGCGTCTGGGGTAAACCATGGAAAGTTTGTGGGCCTGGATGTGGAAAGGGAGGCGTGGTTTCAGTGCATTATACATGCTAGCGAGACTGAGTGTGAACGAATGTGGCCTTTGTTGTCTTTACCTAGGCCTCCCTCACGTGCGTTAGAGGGGAGGTAGGTGTCATTTTATGTGTGGCGGGGTGGCGACGGGAATGAATAAAGGTATCAAGTATGAATTATGTACATGTGTATATATGTACATGTCTGTCTGTGTGTGTATATATATTATATATATATACGTTGAAATGTGTAGGTATGTATATGTGCGTGTGTGGACGTGTATGTATATACATGCGTATGTGGGTGGGCTAGGCCTTTCTACCGACTGTTTCCTTGCGCTACCTCGCTAACGCGGGAGACAGCGACAAAGTATAATCAATAAATAAATGAATATGTATATATGTATATATTTTTTTTTTTTGCTTTGTCGCTGTCTCCCGCGTTTGCGAGGTAGCGCAAGGAAACAAACGAAAGAAATGGCCCAACCCACCCCCATACACATGTATATACATACGTCCACACACGCAAATATACATACCTACACAGCTTTCCATGGTTTACCCCAGACGCTTCACATGCCTTGATTCAATCCACTGACAGCACGTCAACCCCGGTATACCACATCGCTCCAATTCACTCTATTCCTTGCCCTCCTTTCACCCTCCTGCATGTTCAGGCCCCGATCACACAAAATCTTTTTCACTCCATCTTTGCACCTCCAATTTGGTCTCCCTCTTCTCCTCGTTCCATCCACCTCCGACACATATATTCTCTTGGTCAATCTTTCCTCACTCATTCTCTCCATGTGCCCGAACCATTTCAAAACACCCTCTTCTGCTCTCTCAACCACGCTCTTTTTATTTCCACACATCTCTCTTACCCTTACGTTACTTACTCGATCAAACCACCTCACACCACACATTGTCCTCAAACATCTCATTTCCAGCACATCCATCCTCCTGCGCACAACTCTATCCATAGCCCACGCCTCGCAACCATACAACATTGTTGGAACCACTATTCCTTCAAACATACCCATTTTTGCTTTCCGAGATAATGTTCTCGACTTCCACACATTCTTCAAGGCTCCCAGAATTTTCGCCCCCTCCCCCACCCTATGATCCACTTCCGCTTCCATGGTTCCATCCGCTGCCAGATCCACTCCCAGATATCTAAAACACTTCACTTCCTCCAGTTTTTCTCCATTCAAACTCACCTCCCAATTGACTTGACCCTCAACCCTACTGTACCTCATAACCTTGCTCTTATTCACATTTACTCTTAACTTTCTTCTTTCACACACTATACCAAACTCAGTCACCATATATATATATATATATATATATATATATATATATATATATATATATATATATATATATATATAATGAAAAAGATAATGGCTAGTGTTGAACATTGGTACCAAAAAGTGTTATATCAAAATAGTAATATTGAATATAATTCTTTATATTAGATACTTGTAATCATTCTGTGACTTTATTATAAAATGTAAAAGAGCACTATAGTAAACCGGCTTTGTCATTGAAATTATCGTTAATAATTGTAATACGTTGAAAATGGAAATGACAACAATCATTAAGTGCTTTTGTTTTAACTTATAAAAAAAAAGAATATCGAGTTTCAGGCTCCACCTACATCAAAATACAAAGGAATTTAAACAGTAACCGACCACTGGGTCCTTTCGAGGATGTGTGTGATATTCGAAGATAGCAGACAGTCACATTAGTGTGGTAAAAGTTAGAAAGTATACAATGATTGAAAGAGAATAACCCGCATTTTGTCGTTACGACAAAGGAGGTGCAAATAAAGTAAATCGTGGACTTGAGGTCAGATCTATCAAGGTCTATTCTTAAACGTGTCTATGATACTGCTTTCAGTCAGTCTGATTGGCCAAAATATATGTTAACATGTTGAAGAAGTGCTACGGCCCGTTCGAGGAAAAACGTTTGCCCACGAGTTTGGATCCATTACGAGGGGTAAAATAAGACGAATCAGGCCTTAAGTAACATGATGGATCATGATTATCGAAGCGTTTGATAAGTTTTGAATCCTTTTATTAGATCTCCTCATAACCTCTGTTCTAAGCTAAATAGGTTCAAGTCGTAGGATTTGTTTCTCAGCTCGGGAATCACCTTGGTAGCTTTATGCTTTGCTCTATCCATTCTGTCATTTTTAAGGTGGGATGACCAGAACTAACACTATATTAAAGATGTTAAAGAACCAAGAAATTGTATAGAATAAGGATGATCTCCCTGGACTTAAATTCGAATTCCTTACCTGCTAATTAAAGAATTTTGTTCGGTCATTTCACTACATGATTATGTGCATTGCATTGTTGGTTTTGGGTCAGCAGAGTTTATTACACCCAAGTCTTTTTAATCATTTAAGTTTTGCAGACAGTTCAACAGAATTCATTCTGTAGGTTGCATTTTCGTTTTCTCTACCGGTAGGTAAAACGTTGCACGTATCGATATTGAAATTCGATTGCTAGTTAGTAATCCAGTTTGCCAGTTTGAAGCTGTAGACGTTCAAGTTCATTTGTAGATTTATTTCTCAGCTTTGTATTGATATCTTGCAATGCATGCCATTATCAGTATAATTGATATATATGAGAAAGAGAAACGGTCCCCAGACTGATCCTTGTGGCACTCCACTTGTTACGTCCAACCATTCTTAAGCTTGAACATTGATCACTACTCTTGTTTACAGCCAGTCGACTAATTTCTCATCCACTGAAGTTGAACCCCGTCAGTGCCATATGACTTTATTTTTTGCAAGTTATCTTTGACGCTTAGCTTTATCTCAAGCTTTGAGAAGATCTAGGTAGATACCATCAACTACTTTACTTTTGTCTTACGTGTTGATTGTGATAATAAAATCAACCATATTTGTCAGACTTGAGCGATTTCGTCGAAAACCATGCTGAGAATCGTCCTCTAAATGGTCTACAGCTCTGTCTCGAATGATGGTTTCCATAAGTTCTCCAGCTACAGACGTTAAGCTAAATGGACGATAATTTCCGGGCAGTGAGTCATTACCTTTTTTTTGCACATCAGAGTCACATTGCCAAACTTCCATTTATCTAGAAATTTTCCCGTAACACGTGACTTATTGAACAGAGCTGTTACCTAATTTTTCGCCTCTTCTCGGATAACACTTATCTGGGCCTGTTTTCATTAGTTTCGTTACGTTTATTGCTGAAAGTATGTCTACGGCTTTTATATCAGTTTGTAGAAGAACGATCCCCTCTTATCATTAAAACTGGATTCGGGACTTGGGTTATGTCTTCGACCATAAATACAGATACAAAAAGGTCATGTAATACTTTTGCTATGGCGTCGTTTACTTGAACCAAGTCTCCGCTTTCCGTGATTAATGGACCTATTAACTGGGAAATGAATCTTTTGATACCAACGTAGCTGTCATTATTTTCTTTCTACAGCAGTATACGCTTCATTTTGACGTTTGCTTTGTCGTATAACTCTAACTTTCTTTACTCAAATTTAAATGACTTACTTATCATGTTAGTTATTGGCTTATTAAAGGTACTTTCTTAAGCAAGTCACTTTTTTATGTCACCATTCAACCATCTTGGTTTCGTATTAGAAACGACCGTCTACTACGTATTAGCACGTATATTCCTTCTACTGCTTTGGAAGTTTTTCTGAAGCTTTTTCTAGCTACGTTCATATTTTCATCCCGGGTTTGCCTGTCAAGAGCAATGCCTAGATCATTAAGATTTTCACGGTCGAAAACGGATATCTTTTCGCAGTTTTTGCTTTGAAAACCAAAATTACTTAGTGAATGCTGCCAACGTTTAAATACATCTACCTGTGATACAATGCAAGAAGATAGAGATGTTCGCTGTCTGCATGAGTATTTTCAACCCTGTGCACGAATAGAGTTGACATTAACCATAGTAACAGACATTTGTAGCGATTATCATAATACGTAGTCAATTTGATACTGTCTTTTCCAGTTTACGCGAGTCCGCATACCTGCTGAAGTGCGTCAGTTTCCTTCTTTTTCACAATATAGTGTAAGAAAAAAAAGTAAAAGACGCAAAAAAAAAAAATTCGCCATGCAAGATGCATATCGCAATTCATGCCGTATACCTTCCGGTGTAGACGAACCTGCGCATAGCCATTTCGTTAGACGCTCAAGATGCGCAGACGTACGTGTGTGTGTGTGTCCGATTCAAAATAAACAAAAGAGAAATACATCACTTTGTACTTGTTCAGAGCCAGTGGTATGGTTAAGCTTACTCATTATTTTTAGTATTTTATCTGCTAACTGGATACAGCACCACCAGATGTATCCGTTACCAAGTGCTGAGTAATTGTACAGAACTTTTTGCTTCCTGGGCATCTCATTTGAAATTCCAGGTACATAGCGACAGCAAGCATGAACCAGCTACTTTACTCATATTGCATACTGTATTATATATATATATATATATATATATATATATATATATATATATATATATATATATATATATATATATATATATTTGGAAAGGATCACGATTTTGCGTGTGATCAAGATATTCCTAAGGTCCACGGTGAAAATGAAACACGATAAGTTCCCAGGTGCACTGGCGTGTAATAATCACATCTTCAGGGGAGACACAAGAGAGAAACATAAGTCAGTTGATATACATCGAAGAGACGTGTAGCTAGGACGCCATTTGGTAAACATCTGATTGTCCAAGACAGACAGCGAGCGTATCATAACCTTATGTGGATAAGAAAGTGAATTGTTTACAAATGATGTCTCCATGGTTGTTTAATTTGTTTATGGATGGGGTTGTTAGGGAGGTGAATGCAAGAGTTTTCGAAAGAGGGGCAAGTATGAAGTCTGTTGGGGATGAGAGAACTTGGGAAGTGAGTCAGTTGTTGTTCGCTGATGATACAGCGCTGGTGGCTGATTCATGTGAGAAACTGCAGAAGCTGGTGACTGAGTTTGGTAAAGTGTGTGAAAGAAGAAAGTTAAGAGTAAATGTGAATAAGAGCAAGGTTATTAGGTACAGTAGGGTTGAGGGTCAAGTCAATTGGGAGGTGAGTTTGAATGGAGAAAAACTGGAGGAAGTGAAGTGTTTTAGATATCTGGGAGTGGATCTGGCAGCGGATGGAAACATGGAAGCGGAAGTGGATCATAGGGTGGGGGAGGGGGCGAAAATTCTGGGAGCCTTGAAGAATGTGTGGAAGTCGAGAACATTATCTCGGAAAGCAAAAATGGGTATGTTTGAAGGAATAGTGGTTCCAACAATGTTGTATGGTTGCGAGGCGTGGACTATGGATATAGTTGTGCGCAGGAGGATGGATGTGCTGGAAATGAGATGTTTGAGGACAATGTGTGGTGTGAGGTGGTTTGATCGAGTAAGTAACGTAAGGGTAAGAGAGATGTGTGGAAATAAAAAGGCGTGGTTGAGAGAGCAGAAGAGGGTGTTTTGAAATGGTTTGGTCACATGGAGAGAATGAGTGAGGAAAGATTGACCAAGAGGATATATGTGTCGGAGGTGGAGGGAACGAGGAGAAGAGGGAGACCAAATTGGAGGTGGAAAGATGGAGTGAAAAAGATTTTGTGTGATCGGGGCCTGAACATGCAGGAGGGTGAAAGGAGGGCAAGGAATAGAGTGAATTGGAGCGATGTGGTATACCGGGGTTGACGTGCTGTCAGTGGATTGAATCAAGGCATGTGAAGCGTCTGGGGTAAACCATGGAAAGCTGTGTAGGTATGTATATTTGCGTGTGTGGACGTATGTATATACATGTGTATGGGGGTGGGTTGGGCCATTTCTTTCGTCTGTTTCCTTGCGCTACCTCGCAAACGCGGGAGACAGCGACAAAGCAAAAAAAAAAATATATATTATATATATATATATTATTTTATATATATATATATATATATATAATATTATATATTATATATATATTTTTTTTTTTTCATATATATTGATATATATATATATAATTATATATATAAATTATAATATTATATATATATTATATATATATTTTTTATATATAATATATTATATTATATATATATTTTATTATTTTCTTTTTGTCGCTGTCTCCCGCGTTAGCGAGGTAGCGCAAGGAAACAGACGAAAGAATGGCCCAACCCGCCCAATACACATGTATATACTACATCGTCACACACGCAAATATACATACCTATACATCTCAATTTATTACATATATATAACAACACACAGACATATACTATATCACATGTACATAATTCATACTGTCTGCCTTTATTTGTTCCCATCGCCACCATCGCCACACATGGAATAACAACCCCCTCCCCCTCATGTGTGCGAGGTAGCGCTAGGAAAAGACAAAAGTCCCCATTCGTTTACACTCAGTCTCTAGCTGCATGTAATAATGCACAGGAAAAACCACAGCTCCCTTTCCACATATCCAGGCCCCACAAACTTTCTATGGTTTACCCCAGACGCTTCACATGCCCTGGTTCAATCCATTGACAGCACGTCGACCCCGGTATACCACATCGTTCCAATTCACTCTATTCCTTGCACGCCTTTCACCCTCCTGCATGTTCAGGCCCCGATCACTCAAAATCTTTTTCACTCCATCTTTCCACCTCCATTTGGTCTCCCATTCTCCTCGTTCCCTCCACCTCTGACACATATATCCTCTTGGTCAATCTTTCCCCACTCATTCTCTCCATGTGACCAAACCATTTCAAAACACCCTCTTCTGCTCTCTCAACCACCTCTTTTTATTTCCACACATCTCTCTTACCCTTACATTACTTACTCGATCAAACCACCTCACACCACATTATTGTCCTCAAACATCTCATTTCCAGCACATCACCCTCCTGCGCACAACTCTATCCATAGCCCACGCCTCGCAACCATACAACATTGTTGGAACCACTATTCCTTCAAACATACCATTTTTGCTTTCCGAGATAATGTTCTCGACTTCCAAACATTCTTCAAGGCTCCAGAATTTTCGCCCCCTCCCCCACCCTATGATTCACTTCCGCTTCCATGGTTCCATCCGCTGCCAGATCCACTCCCAGATATCTAAAACACTTTACTTCCTCCAGTTTTTCTCCATTCAAACTTACCTCCCAATTGACTTGACCCTCAAACCTACTGTACCTAATAACCTTGCTCTTATTCACATTTACTCTTAACTTTCTTCTTTCACACACTTTACCAAACTCAGTCACCAGCTTCTGCAGTTTCTACATGAATCAGCCACCAGCGCTGTATCATCAGCGAACAACAACTGACTCACTTCCCAAGCTCTCTCATCCCAACAGACTTCATACTTGCCCCTCTTTCCAAAACTCTTGCATTCACCTCCCTAACAACCCCATCCATAAACAAATTAAACAACCATGGAGACATCACACCACCCTGCCGCAAACCTACATTCACTGAGAACCAATCACTTTCCTCTCTTCCTACACGTACACATGCCTTACATCCTCGATAAAAACTTTTCACTGCTTCTAACAACTTGCCTCCCACACCATATATTCTTAATACCTTCCACAGAGCATCTCTATCAACTCTATCATATGCCTTCTCCAGATCCATAAATGCTACATACAAATCCATTCGTTTTTCTAAGTATTTCTCACTACATTCTTCAAGCAAACACCTGATCCACACATCCTCTACCACTTCTGAAACCACACTGTCTTCCCAATCTGATGCTCTGTGACATGCCTTCACCCTCTCAATCAATACCCTCCCATATAATTTACCAGGAATACTCAACAAACTTATACCTCTGTAATTTGAGCACTCACTCTTATCCCCTTTGCCTTTGTACAATGGCACTATGCAAGCATTCCGCCAATCCTCAGGCACCTCACCATGAATCATACATACATTAAATAACCTTACCAACCAGTCAACAATACAGTCACCCCCTTTTTTATAAATTCCACTGCAATACCATCCAAACCTGCTGCCTTGCCGGCTTTCATCTTCCGTAAAGCTTTTTACTACCTCTTCTCTATTTACCAAATCATTTTCCCTAACCCTCTCACTTTGCACACCACCTCGACCAAAACACCCTATATCTGCCACTCTATCATCAAACACATTCAACAAACCTTCAAAATACTCACTCCATCTCTTCTCACATCACCACTACTTGTTATCACCTCCCATTTGCCCCTTCACTGAAGTTCCCATTTGCTCCCTTGTCTTTACGCACTTTATTTTACCTCCTTTCCAAAACATCTTTTTATTCTCCCTGAAATTTAATGATACTCTCTCACCCCAACTCTCATTTGCCCTCTTTTTCACCTCTTGCACCTTTCTCTTGACCTCCTGCCTCTTTCTTTTATACCTCTCCACTCATTTGCATTTTTTCCTGCAAAAATCGTCTCAAATGCCTCTCTCTTCTCTTTCACTAATAATCTTACTTCTTCATCCCACCACTCACTACCTTTTCTAATCAACCACCTCCCCACGCTTCTCATGCCACAAGCATCTTTTGCGCAAGCCATCACTGCTTCCCTAAATACATCCCATTCCTCCTCCCACTCCCCATTACCTCCTTTGTTCTCACCTTTTTCCATTCTGTATTCAGTCTCTCCTGGTACTTCCTCAACAAGTCTACCTTCCCAAGTCACTTACTCTCACCACTCTCTTCACCCCAACATTCTCTCTTCTTTTCTGAAAACCCCCACAAATCTTCACCTTGCTTCCACAAGATAATGATCAGACATCCCTCCAGTTGCACCTCTCAGCAACATTAACATCCAAAAGTCTCTCTTTCGTGCGTCTATCAATTAACACGTAATCAATAACGCTCTCTGGCCATCTCTCCTACTACATACGTATACTTATGATATTCTCGCTGTTTAAACCAGGTATTCCCAATCACCAGTCCTTTTTCAGCCATAAATCTACAAGCTCTTCACCATTTCCATTTACAACACTGAACACTCCATGTATACCAATTATTCCATCAACTGCCACATTACTCACCTTTGCATTCAATCACCCATCACTATAACCCGGTCTTGCTGCATCAAACCCTAACAACTCATTCAGCTGCTCCCAAAACACTTTCCTCTCATGATCTTTCTTCTCATGCCCAGTGCATTTGCACCAATAATCACCCATCTCTCTCCATCAACTTTCAGTTTTACCCATATCAATCTAGAATTTACTTTCTTACATCTATCACATACTCCCACAAACTCCTGATTCAGGAGTAGTGCTACTCCTTCCCTTGCTCTTGTCCTCTCACTAACCCCTGACTTTACTCCCAAGACATTCCCAAACCACTCTTCACCTTTACCCTTGAGCTTCGTTTCACTCAGAGCCAAAACATCCAGGTTCCTTTCCTCAAACATACTACCTATCTCTCCTTTTTTCTCATCTTGGTTACATCACACACTTTTAGACACCCCAATCTGAGCCTTCGGGAGGATGAGCACTCCTCGCGTGACTCCTTCTTCTGTTTCCCACTTTTAGAAAGTTAAAAATACAAGGAGGGGAGGGTTTCTGGCCCCCCGCTTCCCGTCCCTTTAGTCGCCTTCTACGACACGTGAGGAATGCGTGGGAAGTATTCTTTCTCCCTTATCCCAGGGATATATATATATATATATATATATATATATATATATATATATATATTATATATATTATTATATATATATTATTATGTATATATATATATATGCGAGGTAGCGCAAGGAAACAGACGAAAGAATGGCCCAACCCGCCCACATACACATGTATATACATACACGTCCACACACGCAAATATACATACCTATACATCTCATTGTATACATATATATACACACACAGACATATACCTATATACACATGTACATAATTCATACTGTCTGCCTTTATTTGTTCCCATCGCCACCTCGCCACACATGGAATAACAACCCCCTCCCCCCTCATGTGTGCGAGGTAGCGCTAGGAAAAGACGCCAAAAGCCCCATTCGTTTACACTCAGTCTCTAGCTGCCATGTAATAATGTACCGAAACCACAGCTCCCTTTCCACATCCAGGCCCCACAGAACTTTCCATGCTTTACCCCAGACGCTTCACATGCCCTGGTTCAATTCATTGACAGCACGTCGACCCCGGTATACCACATCGTTCCAATTCACTCTATTCCTTGCACGCCTTTCACCCTCCTGCATGTTCAGGCCCCGATCACTCAAAATCTTTTTTACTCCATCTTTCCACCTCCCATTTGGTCCCCCACTTCTCCTCGTTCCCTCCACCTCTGACACATATATCCTCTTGGTCAATCTTTCCCCACTCATTCTCTCCATGTGACCAAACCATTTCAAAACACCCTCTTCTGCTCTCTCAACCACACACTTTTTATTTCCTCACATCTCTCTTACCCTTACATTACTTACTCGATCAAACCACCTCACACCACATATTGCCCTCAAACATCTCATTTCCAGCACACCCACCCTCCTCCGCACAACTCTATCCATAGCCCACGCCTCGCAACCATACAACATTGTTGGAACCACTATTCCTTCAAACATAGCCATTTTTGCTTTCCGAGATAATGTTCTCGACTTCCAAACATTCTTCAAGGCTCCCAGAATTCTCGCTCCCTCCCCCACCCTATGATTCACTTCCGCTTCCATGGTTCCATCCGCTGCTAGATCCACTCCCAGATATCCAAAACACTTTACTTCCTCCAGTTTTTCTCCATTCAAACTCACCTCCCAATTGACTTGACCCTCAACCCTAGTGTACCTAATAATCTTGCTCTTATTCACATTTACTCTCAACTTTCTTCTTTCACACACTTTACCAAACTCAGTCACCAGCTTCTGCAGTTTCTTGCATGAATCAGCCACCAGCGCTGTATCATCAGTGAACAACAACTGACTCACTTCCCAAGCTCTCTAATCCCAACAGACTGCATACTTGCCCCTCTTTCCAAAACTCTTGCATTCACCTCCCTAACAACCCCATCCATAAACAAATTAAACAACCATGGAGGCATCACACACCCCTGCCGCAAACCTACATTCACTGAGAACCAATCACTTTCCTCTCTTCCTACACGTACACATGCCTTACATCCTCGATAAAACCTTTTCACTGCTTCTAACAACTTGCCTCCCATACCAATATTCTTAAAACCTTCCACAGAGCATCTCTATCAGCTCTATCATATGCCTTCTCCAGGTCCATAAATGCTACATACAAATCCATTTGTTTTTCTAAGTATTTCTCACATACATTCTTCAAAGCAAACACCTCATCCACACATCCTCTACCATTTCTGAAACCACACTGGTCTTTCCCAATCTGATGCCCTGTGCTTGCCTTCACCCTCTCAATCAATACCCTCCCATATAATTTACCAGGAATACTCAACAAACTTATACCTCTGTAATTTGAGCACTCACTCTTATCCCCTTTGCCTTTGTACAATGGCACTATGCAAGCATTCCGCCAATCCTCAGGCACCTCACCATGAGTCATACATACATTAAATAACCTTACCAACCAGTCAACAATACAGTCACCCCCTTTTTTGATAAATTTCACTGCAATACCATCCAAACCTGCTGCCTTGCCGGCTTTCATCTTCCGTAAAGCTTTTACTACCTCTTCTCTATTTGCCAAATCATTTTCCCTAACCCTCTCACTTTGCACACCACCTCGACCAAAACACCCTATATCTGCCACTCTATCATCAAACACATTCAACAAACCTTCAAAATACTCACTCCATCTCCTCACATCACCACTACTTGTTATCACCTCCCCATTTGCGCCCTTCACTGAAGTTCCCATTTGCTCCCTTGTCTTACGCACTTTATTTACCTCCTTTCAAAACATCTTTTTATTCTCCCTGAAATTTAATGATACTCTCTCACCCCAACTCTCATTTGCCCTCTTTTTCAACTTGTGCACGTTTCTCTTGACCTCCTACCTCTTTCTTTTATACCTCTCCCACTCATTTGCATTTTTTCCTTGCAAAAATCGTCCAAATGCCTCTCTCTTCTCTTTCACTAATACTCTTACTTCTTCATCCCACCACTCACTACCCTTTCTAATCAACCCACCTCCCACGCTTCTCATGCCACAAGCATCTTTTGCGCAATCCATCACTGATTCCCTAAATACATCCCATTCCTCTCCCACTCCCATTACCTCCTTTGTTCTCACCTTTTTCCATTCTGTATTCAGTCTCTCCTGGTACTTCCTCACACAAGTCTCCTTCCCAAGCTCACTTACTCTCACCACTCTCTTCACCCCAACATTCTCTCTTCTTTTCTGAAAACCCCCACAAATCTTCACCTTCGCATCCACAAGATAATGATCAGACATCCCTCCAGTTGCACCTCTCAGCACATTAACATCCAAAAGTCTCTCTTTCGTGCGTCTATCAATTAACACGTAATCCAATAACGCTCTCTGGCCATGTTTCCTACTCACATATGTATACTTATGCATATTTCGCTGTTTAAACCAGGTATTCCCAATCACCAGTCCTTTTTCAGCACATAAATCTACAAGCTCTTCACCATTTCCATTTACAACACTGAACACTCCATGTATACCAGTTATTCCATCAACTGCCTCATTACTCACCTTTGCATTCAAATCACCCATCACTATAACCCGGTCTTGCGCATCAAAACCACTAACATGCTCATTCAGCTGCTCCCAAAACACTTTCCTCTCATGATCTTTCTTCTCATGCCCAGGTGCATATGCACCAATAATCACCCATCTCTCTCCATCAACTTTCAGTTTTACCCATATCAATCTAGAATTTACTTTCTTACACTCTATCACATACTCCCACAACTCCTGATTCAGGAGTAGTGCTACTCCTTCCCTTGCTCTTGTCCTCTCACAAACCCCTGACTTTACTCCCAAGACATTCCCAAACCACTCTTCACCTTTACCCTTGAGCTTCGTTTCACTCAGAGCCAGAACATCCAGGTTCCTTTCCTCAAACATACTACCTATCTCTCCTTTTTTTCTCATCTTGGTTACATCCACACACATTTAGACACCCCAATCTGAGCCTTCGAGGAGGATGAGCACTCCTCGCGTGACCCCTTCTTCTGTTTCCACTTTTAGAAAGTTAAAATACAAGGAGGGGAGGGTTTCTGGCCCCCCCGTTCCCGTCCCCTTTAGTCGCCTTCTACGACACGTGAGGAATGCGTGGGAAGTATTCTTTCTCCCTTATCTCCAGGGATATATATATATATATATATATATATATATATATATATATATATATATATATATATATATATATATGATGGAAATAGACGAGAAACATAATTTTTATTTTCACTTCGTATGAAATCGTGTCTGCTGTATTGATCCTTCAACACAGGTGAACCTTTTAGAATTTTTGATAATTTTCATAAACATTTAAGAAATTATTTGCTGACGTTATGTTTGAAATCCCTTCCATTTGCTAATCTTTCTCGAAAAGAGTTGAAATTTTTACCATGTATTTCTTTGTTTTAAAACGATGTCACCACGCGATCGAGAAACAAATAAACATCCATGATATCACACACCCCTGTATATATATATATATATATATATATATATATATATATATATATATATATATATATATATATATATATATATATCCCTGGGGATAGGGGATATATATATATATATATATATATATATATATATATATATATATATATATATATATATATATATATATATATATATTTATATATTCCTGGGGATAGGGGAGAAAGAATACTTTCCACGTATTCCCTGCGTGTCGTAGAAGGCGACTAAAAGGGGAGGGAGCGGGTGGCTGGAAATCCTCCCCTAACTTGTTTTTTTTTAATTTTCCAAAAGAAGGAACAGAGAAGGGGCTCAGGTGAGGATATTCCCTCTAAGGCCCAGTTCTCTGTTCTTAATGCTACCTCGCTAACGCGGGAAATGGCAAATAGTATGGAAAAAAAAAAAAAAAAAAAATATATATATATATATATATATATATATATATATATATATATATATATATATATATATATATTTTATTATACTTTGTCGCTGTCTCCCGCGTTTGCGAGGTAGCGCAAGGAAACAGACGAAAGAAATGGCCCAACCCCCCCCCCCCCAAACACATGTATATACATACGTCCACACACGCAAATATACATACCTACACAGCTTTACATGGTTTACCCCAGACGCTTCACATGCCCCGATTCAATCCACTGACAGCACGTCAACCCCGGTATACCACATCGCTCCAATTCACTCTATTCCTTGCCCTCCTTTCACCCTCCTGCATGTTCAGGCCCCGATCACACAAAATCCTTTCATTCCATCCTTCCACCTCCAATTTGGTCTCCCTCTTCTCCTTGTTCCCTCCACCTCCGACACATATATCTTCTTGGTCAATCTCTCCTCACTCATCCTCTCCATGTGCCCAAACCACTTCAAAACACCCTCTTCTGCTCTCTCAACCACGCTCTTTTTATTACCACACATCTCTCTTACCCTTACGTTACTCACTCGATCAAACCACCTCACACCACACATTGTCCTCAAACATCTCATTTCCAGCACATCCATCCTCCTGCGCACAACTCTATCCATAGCCCACGCCTCGCAACCATACAACATTGTTGGAACCACTATTCCTTCAAACATACCCATTTTTGCTTTCCGAGATAATGTTCTCGACTTCCACACATTCTTCAAGGCCCCCAGGATTTTCGCCCCCTCCCCCACCCTATGATCCACTTCCGCTTCCATGGTTCCATCCGCTGCCAGATCCACTCCCAGATATCTAAAACACTTCACTTCCTCCAGTTTTTCTCCATTCAAACTCACCTCCCAATTGACTTGAACCTCAACCCTACTGTACCTAATAAACCTTGCTCTTATTCACATTTACTCTTAACTTTCTTCTTCCACACACTTTTCCAAACTCAGTCACCAGCTTCTGCAGTTTCTCACATGAATCAGCCACCAGCGCTGTATCATCAGCGAACAACAACTGCCTCACTTCCCAGGCTCTCTCATCCCCAACAGACTTCATACTTGCCCCTCTTTCCAAAACTCTTGCATTTACCTCCCTAACAACCCCATCCATAAACAAATTAAACAACCATGAAGACATATATATATATTGGCAGTACAAATGTACAGTAACTACAGAGGCTAGAAACACATCATTTTCTTTTCACTTCGTTTGAAATCGTGTGTGTGAACTAATCCTGCTACACAGTTGAATCTTTATAGCGTCTAGATCATGTTCATAAACATGTTAGAGTTTTCTTCATGTTAAAATCATGTTGAAATCACCTTCATTTGTTTACGTCACTCGAAGCGCGATTCAATTTTTGCCTCGTGTATTTCACTGTTTTTAAATCGGGTGCGTTGAAATTTTGTTTTAGAAAACTGTTTTGTCACTACAGTATGCTTAATGAAATGAATTTATTTTCTGATATACAAAATTTAAATCGATATGCCTACTTCTGGAAATATGGTGGATTTGTATTATTTTTTTACGATAAGTCCCATTCAGCAGAGAAAGATATGTAGATATTTGATTCATGAACAGTGTACATGTATTTATGTTGCTTTAGATTTAAGCTTTGCAGATGAATGTCCAAATGTGTAAGCCATCCTCTCATTTGAAAACTGGAACAGTACACGTTTACTGGACTCTACTTGAAGAGCAATGAATGTCACTTTAGAAGAATGGATTTTAGTGTAAAGGTAATGATTTAGTGGATGCCACCGTGAATGTACTGCATACCACTGCTGATGCAGTGTGTGTGTGTTTGTGTCTCTCTCTGTCTGTTGTCTGTCTGTGCGCGCGCGCGCGTGTGTGTGTGTGTGTGTGTCTGTCTGTCTGTCTGTCTGTCTGTCTGTCTGCCTCTGTTTGTATGTGTGTCTGTCTGTCTGGTTGTGTGTGTGTGTGTGTGTGTGTGTGTGTGTGTGTGTGTGTATGTACGTCTGTGTATATGTGCGTCTGTCTGTATGTATGTACGTATGTATGTGTGTGTGTATGTGTGTGTGAGTGTGTGTGTACGTATGTCTGTGCATATGTAGGTGTGTGTGTACGTACGTCTGTGCATATGTAGGTGTGTGTGTGTGTGTGTGTGTGTGTTTGTGTGTGTGTACGTACGTCTGTGCATAAGTAGGTGTGTGTGTGTGTGTATGTGTGTGTGTAGACTTATCAAATATATGTTTTTAAAGGAAATTTATTTATATCTAATGCTGTGAACACGACGGTATGACTATGAACAAGACAGGTTGATCCTTGGCTGTGATGGCGAGGCCTTTATCCTGGTCCCTCAAGGTCAGGTCGAAGGTCAGTCCTTCATACATAAAGATCATACCGTTGTCGTGGTTGTCGTGATCGAGAGGTGAAATTCCTACAACTCAAAGGTGGCAGTGAGTGGAGGGAATTTCTCATTACACGGTAAGCCAGGTGCATCTTTAGTGCATTCCAGTGAAATTGCAATGACCTTCAAGGTATATCCAATGAGTTGCTCCAGGAAGCAGAGCAACTTCCAGTTAGGAGCTTTGTGCGAGGGATTCCAATTCCAGGTTCTTTCCGCCTCTTTCCTCCTCCTCCTCCTCCTCCTCGCCTGACTTTTTCCTTCCGTCTGAAGACCCAAGGTGCATGTAAATATTTACGAGTATTCAGAGTCACGCGCTCGTGAGCAGATTACACACGGGAGGTCAGTCAGGATGACCTGCTGTAAACATATTCCTATCTCGGTCGGTAGCCAGGACTGCAACCGCTCTCCCCGTCCCACCTTTGCTGGTAACACTGTCTGGACGGTTCAACTATCCCCAGTGCTAACCTGGGCCGGCGCCGGGATAATCCAAAGATACTGGATTACCTTCGTAATCCATCCAGGATTTACCGGGTTCTCGCTCATATCGGCATCTTTGTAGTTATTTCATCTTTGGCCTCAGGTGTTCATCTAATCCCCCCTTTTTTTCTGTTAGCGAATGAGTCGTGGTTCGTGTCACTTTGTGTTCCGTGGGAATGAATGGTTCTGATGAAGATCTGGACTTGTGTCATGTGGAGTTGTTGATGTCTTGGGTCGGGTCCATGTTTAGTCTTATCTTTCTAATCACCGCGTTAGGGGTTCATGCGAGTCCCTACTTGGTTATATACAAAGGTGGATTAGCGTTTCTTGTTGCATCATGGGGCAGTTCATGGCGAATAAGAAGAGTAATAGAGTTCCCCTTGTACCTTACATTTATTAGGGTTAAATCATGTTTTGGGTGATATTTGGATCAGTTTTCAATGTGTTTCTCCGTTATTATTACAATTCCTTGTTATTTACAGCTGGTATTGTGTTCTGTTAATGTCTGTCAAACTTTGCAATATTTTGTGTTGCTGCTGTGTAACTCTAGAGTTGTTTAGAGCCCGACTCTGACCTCTGTGTATTGTTGTGTTTCCCATCAAGGCAATTTTCCGGCAATAATCAAATGCAGATGGCCTTTGTTTTTCTGACACATATCATTAAAGAGCACTTTCTAAATTGCGTAGTGTACAAGTGACGCATATGTTAACAGAACTTTGTTAACTTATTTACTCATTTATTTATTTATTATACTTTGTCTCCCGCGTTAGCGAGGTAGCGCAAGGGAACAGACGAAAGAATGGCCCAACCCACTTCATTCCTCACCAAACACTCTCCATGACTATCTAACGTCGCATACCACCCCGACCTAAACACCCTGAATCTGTCCTTTTATTAACAAACACATTCAACAGTCCTTCGGAATACTCGCTCCTTCTCCATCTTACTTCATTACTACCTGTTATTACTTCCTCCCTTGCCCTTTTCACCGATGTTCCCATTTGTTCTCTTGTTAAACGCACACCTTTTATCCCCCTTCCAAAACATCTTTTATTCTTCCTGAAGTTCACTGATACTCTTTCAACCCAACTCACATTTGCCCTATTCTTCAATTCCTGCACCTTCCTCTTGGTCTTCTGCCGCTTTCTCTCATATCTATCCCAGTCATCTGCGCTCCTTCCCTGTAAGTACCGCCCATATACCTCTTTACCTTTTCACTAGCAACTTCACGACTCGCTTCCCTTTCTAACCTGCCCACCACCCAGCTTAAGCATGCCTTATGCTTATCTCCCACATGCCAGCACTGCGTCCTTTAATATCTCCCAGTCTTCACCCATTCCCCTAACTTCATTTACTCTCTCATTTTGCCATTCTGCACTCAATCTCTTCTGGTATTTCTTCACACGAGTATCTTTTCCAAGCTCACGTACTCTTACCATTCTCTTATCACCCGTAATGTTTCATCTTATCCCACCAGCTGCTATTTTCAGCACATTCACAGCTAAAAGTGTTTATTTTACCGCCAGTCATTCAGAGTGTAATCCAATAATGCCCTCTGACCATCTCTCCACTCACATACGTATACTTTTTACGTTCATCCGTTTAAACCAGGTATCACCAAGAACCAGTCCTTTTTCAGCTCACAACTTCACAGGCAGTTCACCATTTACTTTACTGAATATCCCATGCCCACCATACCCTCAAATGCTCCTGTTGTTGCCTTAAGGGAATTAAAGTTATCAGTGTCTCATGTTGACATACTGGCTCGAGACGAGCCTTGCACACTTTATAAAGATATCCTGTGTAACAGAGCGAGGTATAGCAAACTGTCTCCGAGGTGTTTGGATACTCACTGACCCACGTCTCTGTTCAGCGTAATGTAGGATGCCATTTGTTGTGTTATCAAGGCAGTTTTTTCAGTTTCCTTGTTTGATTACTCTACTAATACTCTTTTTCACGTTTCCACACTTGATACGTTTTCGTTGTCACATTGTCACTATCATAATGCCCGACGTTTTCGTTGTCACATTGTCACTGTCATGATGCCTGAGTGAGGCGTGGTGGTTCATAACCCTGGCGACGTAGGCTGCACTGAGGTCATCCTTATGCTTACATATCGCGCGTGCGCGCGCGCGCACACACACACACACACACACACACACACACACACACACACACACACACACACACACACACCTGATCTCCCGGACTGTTCCGTCATGTTACCTATCGTAGGGGTATAAAGAAAAGAAGAGAAACATACTAAGAACTAGACGTTACTTGATGGTTAACGGTGATCAAATAATATTACCATGGGGGGACCATAAGCCATGGTTTGCGTAAAACACCTTAATGAGAATTTTAATGACCTTAGTAGGCTAGTGGACTGCCAAGCACACTGTGACCACTCACTTTCCTTTAGCCAAAGGAAAGGCAGCGAATGTTCTTCCATTTAACAAGTCTGGGCTTCAGATTTGAGCTGGTCAACTTTAACCCATCTTGATCACTGGTTGATAGACTGCTGCCTTTATCTGTGGATGCTGAAGTCTTGTTGCCGACTGGGACGTCAAAGAATGTGTCTTCTGTCATGGCCTCCACCGGTCTACCAAGGTCAGAATATATTCCCACTTCAGCGCCACCCAAATTATTTTGCTGGGGAACAACTAAAACACACACATTCATAAGTGTGAGGGAAATATAGTTAATGCACTGAAACACTTCAAAATGAACAATACACTGTAATTCCTGCCGCACAGCATAATACTGACCAGCGGCTCGGCTTTGTCTCTGTATAAGTTCACATAAGGGAGCAGCACCTCGTTACATATTTCTCCTTACTTCTCCATGATTCAGTTGGACTAAACAATTAGAGAACTTTTTGAACCTATATGGTGGTAAATCTGCGTTCCCCCAGGGTGTTTTAAGCTAACGTATGATAGTGTGAGATCTTGCTGGTTAAAGAGACACATTTTGGCTTATAGGCTTTTTCTTGTTGATTTTCTATATCTCCTTTGATGAATGGTATTCAGCCAACTGAGCGCGACGGCACGATCCTATGAGCACTGCGATGCGACCTTTGAGCACGAAGGTACGATCCTATGAGCACTGCGATGCTACCCTATGAGCACTGCGATGCGACCCTTGAGCACGAAGGTACGATCCTATGAGCACTGCGATACGACCCTTGAGCACGACGGCAAGATCCATAAGCTCGACGGTACAACCCTGAGATATGATGACGTAACACTCTGAACCCTTAATGGTTCGATTACAGGCTAAGCCATCATACCCTAGGACTCATACCGCCGCACTCAAGGCCTCTTACCGTCGTGCCAAAGGACTCGTACAGTCGTGCTTAGGGGAGGTACCAGTCGTTCTCGAGTCTAATCCGTCTTGAGTCTCCTCTTATGTATTCTTCGATGTCAGATTTGCCGAGTCGTGGAAGAGAGTAGCGATAAAAATGGAGATTTGATAAACCTTTGTTGAAAATATTATTATTATTATTAGGGCTATACGAGCACTGAAAGTGGGAAAATTCTTCTCTCTGTCTTAACCAGAATTCTAGCTTCTGCGTAGGTCAATATATCCCGTCATTTATGAAGGAAATTGATATAGTACATACGCTGATTTGATAAAGCCGTGTTTTCTCCTACTTTGCCGTTGCGTTCGGTGAGTCGATATGAAACTGGCTTATGATGTATTTAACTAAATAGATTTACGGGGATTTTAATTTGCTTTTAGGCTAAGGGTAACTTTAATTGATGATTATCAAGTGTGTTTGACTTATGCTAGACTTCATACATAGCCTTGGCCCTTCTGTGGATGTCGAAACGAAGACGAGTAATCTGTGTTTCGTTCAAGGAGATGATTCTACTGCGGCGACACAAGAATCGTTATCTGTGGATATCGTATTCTAGGATCACTTGTCAGGCAGAGCTAACCACAGACCCAGGTTTACTTTCCAAGATATACGTACGCTGTGAAATTGCTTTGCTGGATAACAACGAGCTGTTCGATGTCAGCTTGTCCTTCAAGTGGGTGTTGCATGAGAAAGCCAGATAGCAGAAGACCACATGATGGTTCCGTGACGAGATCATCTGCTGGAGGAGAGGAGCACAATCCTGAATTCCTTAACTGTATGGATGGAGACAGGATGGTAAATCAGAAGGCTCCTCGCTGTCCATCACACTCCCTCTGACGCATCGGCCAGCGGGAGAATGACCACGAAGGAACACCATGTACCACACAGAGATTATGCAAATGTGGAAATTTTACGGTAGAGGATAAATGGGAAATATAGTGTAATCATATTACAGCTGCCGGTCATTCAGGGGTTGGCTGACGTGAGCTGCTACTCTGTAAATAAGAAAGAAATGCAGAAAGGTTTGAAACCAACACTGGAACTCACCACTCGTCCGGTACTCGCCCATGTTATCGGTCGAGAGTCTGTCTGTGAGTGTGTGAGCGTGTGTGTCACTGGATTGGCGTTGCTTCCCCTCAGGTTATTCTGGAAATGGTAGACTCCTGGACGTGTGTCAACACCCATCTTCAGTAACCTTTGTTGACACCACGCTGCCCGCCTTGATGTTACCCACGAGCGTTCGTGGTCACGGTGTGTGTGTGTGTGTGTGTGTGTGTGTCATCACTGTTTGTGAGTACTGTCTGTAATTACGATTTGTGTGTTACAAGGGGAGAGTTTTACACTCATGTTGCCCCGTCTCTTAACCATGTACGTACGTGCCGTCTCTTTACTCTTATGTATGCGCGCGCACACACACACACACACACACACACACACACACACACACACACACACACACACACACACACACACACTAGCCTCTGCCAGGAGTGTGTGTGTGTGTGTTCTGGTTTGCCTGAAGGTGTACGTGTGTACATATTGTAATTCTTTTGTGTGTCTTTTTAACGGATGTGTTTGTCTTATCTGTGGACCCTAAACGCTAGATTTACACTGGGTCTAAAGCCAAGCCATTTTGTCCCAAAGTTTTAGCCTGAGACCCTCAACGACTGTGAAGTACGACTCCCGACCAACGACATAACAGTACGACCTTCGAGACTCGACGACTGTGCATTACGACCCTTGAGACTCAACGACAGGACATTACGACCCTCGAGACTCAACGACATGGCAGCACAACCCTCGAGACTCAACGACTGGACAGTTCGACCCTCTAGATTCAACGACATGGCAGGACGACCCTCGAGACTCGACGACAGGGCAGGACGACCCTCGAGACTCGACGACAGGGGAGCACAATCCTCGCCGCTCAACGACGGGGGAGCACGACCCTCGAGAACGAGAATACTAACTTTAGGTATGATAGCCAGTCCTTGAAGCCGATTGTCAGAGGTCAGGTCAAAGGCCGGTGTCAAGGGATCTCACCGTTGGGCTCATTGGGCTGACGATTCTCTTATCAGGTCACATAGGGGCTGCTGAATATTAGACCCTCTCATTGTACGTGAACGGAAAACCTCATTAGTCATTGCCAATCAATCCAGGTGATTCAGTTTTTGGTTTATCAGTCGGTAAACTGTGCGCCTGAACTTGTCATCACTCGACAGTTAACCTCAGTCAACGAACCTCAGTCATTACTCGACATTTTACCTCAACCATCACTCGACAGTCCCACGCTAATGCAAGGCCACATTTTGTCAACATTCACCACCCATTTAGCTGCCTCCCACGCACGCCCGGCACTCGAGCTCAAACACAAACAAGAGACAAGAGGACACAGAGAGAACTAGGAGGACGCGGCTGGTAAACAAACCTCTGGACAAACACGCCGTGTATGTGTGTGTGTTTGTTAAAGTTGTGGTGGGCTTGTGGGAGAGGGAATGTCAACTTGGAGACGAGGAAGCTAAGTAATGGCGCTCCAAACATGATTCTTCCGCTTAGTTTATACTCGGTTGTTAACTAAGAGCAAATGTAGAGGAAAAGTTATTTGTAGAGAAGTTGAGAGAAAGGCGCTTTTGTTACTTGATGAAGAACATCCTTATGAGCGAGGCCCTGGGGACTGGACTGGACCGGGTTATGACGTCCCCTGGAACCCAGTGTGTGGACTCGACTGATTGGACTGGAATCTGATAGTAAGGTTCCCCAGTCCGGTTGGAAAGTACCGCTTCCTTACCAGAGGCCTATCTGCCACCATTCTTCTCCACACCCTGTCATCTTTCTTCCATCCTTCTTTCCTCCTTCTCTTCCTTCTCTTTCTTTTCCCTCCTTCGTTTGTCTCTTTGTTTATCTTCTCGTCTTCCTCTCACCTTCGACGCCACTCTCCCTCTAACGACGAGCCTGCTCCCCTTGTTGTTCACTGACGACGATACAACCACGCCCAGGGTGGCCTTTCTCTCGCAGTGTAACGTCAGGCCCGCCTGGGTTCGAATACTGGGCCACAGCCAACCCCAGCTGTTCATCCTCCTTTTGGGGATGCTCGATAAATGGGTACCTGGCTTAGGCTGGGGTGTACATGTACACACAAGGTTAAGAGACGGGGCAACACGAGTGTACAACTCTCTCCCCGCAACACACAAATGGTAATCACATAAACATGTGCGCGCGCCCGCACGCACACACACACACACACACACACACACACACACACACACACACACACACACACACACACAGTATTGCTGAGTTTACAGGAAGTTAGGTTGGGTCGTCGTTATACCCCTGGAGCATGACTTGCTGCCAAACTTCCCTGGTGGCTGTGTGATCATTCAGCCTTGGGTCTTCCTCCAGGCTCGGCTTGCCTGCATATATCCACAGCAAGATGACTGATGAGGCGCACTTGGGAGCAGTTTCTCATGTTCTTCAGGATAACATCCCAGTGCTAAAGCAATTAACAAAATCTAACCTGGTCAGAGCATTGGGTTTGTGGGGAAAAAGAAAACGAGACCTTGGAATCACTGCAAAGCTTTTCTTCGCAAAGTCAAGCATGCCTTCACTTAAAGAAAATGTACTGATTTGACCTCATTCTCTGGTAAATCTTCTGGTCCTTACCCTAATGAAACTCAATCACCTTCTGTAATTTCCTCTTTCCTCCTTTCTTCCCACCTGGTTAGTCTATAGCTAACTTTCTCTTGTCATGAAATCTCTCTCTTTGTTACGTTCTTCTCATGTTTGGCAGTGGATGGTTCAGCTTCTGATTCTCTCTCTCTCTCTCTCTCTCTCTCTCTCTCTCTCTCTCTCTCTCTCTCTCTCTCTCTCTCTCTCTCTCTCTCCCTCCCTCCCTCTCCTTCTCGCACTATGTCTACTCTTTTTCCAGATCCTTTTGCAGTGCTGGGAATGGGGAGACTGAGCTGGTTAGATTCAGCAGTGCTAAATCGCAATCCCTAACTCGTACATTTTACTGTGTTTCCGTGTTTGTCATACGCGAGGAAAGAATGATTATAATGTATATGCTAGGGTGCCGCTCTTCCTGGTATTTCTCATTGATTTATTTTTCACATCTACGTTATCCTTGACATTAGGCGCATTGCTTTCTAAATAGATTTAGCATTACAGTTTTAGTTCAGCAGTCTCCATCTATCTATCTCTCTAATTTCCTATCTCTCTGTCTATCTTATCTATATTTCATGGGGTGGGTCGGTTGCATACAGTCTCTGAAATCACTCATGCACATCCTGAACCCATGATCATTGTGCTGAAATGAAGGTCAACACATTTCAACTGTGCCTAGAGTGTGATCTGCTACGGGATGTTAGTGCCAAAACATGGAGCTCAGTCGAAGAAATTCAGTTGCTTAACACAGCATTTACGTCGGGATGTTATCTGTTATTTCCAGATTTCTCATTACCCGGGTAGCTTGTTCTATTCGCTGTGGTTGCTCGTGTACGTTTTTTGTAGAGAGGAGCCATTTTTCTTCCCTTTTATGGAAGACTTAGTGTGTCATCCACCTCGGCTATTTTTGTGTTTCTGAATATTCGCCGTAGCGAAGGATTTAAGATTTTCTTATCATAGGATATCCCGTTTGATTCATTTAACTTATATTTACTTACTCATGAATCATAGTTTAATTTCACTCATCATTACAGTTCCTGTTAACGTTGTAAATTATTGTGGTGTACAATGAATAATTTACGGTGTATGTGTTAATCATGTGAATATTTTTATTGCTCGATCCCTGTGAACAAATCATTTTGTATGATATAAAGTTCAGCGCCATGATACAACTTATTTTGTTAATTTTGTGTTCATAAAGGCTTCAGATTTTTTTACATGGTTTCAGGCAATGAATTCTGAGAAAAGATATAAGTAGTGATGTTGCATAAATTGAAATGATTGGGGTGAGGAAATTGAGTGTATTAGTGTTTTGTCTTTTCTGTCTGTTTCTATTAAATATATCTGTTTTATCCCTTGTCTTATATTTTTTTTTTTCCTCTTTGATGCCACTTGCTCCGGCAGGTCTTATTGCAGAACCACTTTATTGACACAGAGACAACACCATCATGTGTGTACGCATCGTCCTGTCTCACTGTATCAGTGCAAATTAAATGGAGAAGACTCTCTAGTCTTTTATTTTCAGAGATATAGAGTTGATGTTCATTGTCATTTTAGTACTGTGTAATTATAGTCATTTTAGTACTGTTTAATTATGGTCATTTTAGTACTGTGTAATTATCAGCAACTTTGATGATAGTACTTTGTATGACAGGAATGTGTCATGAGATCTGCGTTCATGATCAGAGGGTCGCGTTCATGGAAGATGATACAGGCTGGTCTCTTGATAACCGTTGTTTCGCCTCAGGAAATCGGAGCATATGCTTCCTTTTGCCCGTCCCGCTCGTATATAACACTACCTGAAGCACTGCTCCTGCGGTACCCTGGTAGGGTTGAGTTTAGCCTAGATATGGTTGGGTGAACCTTTGTTACTCTTCGTTTGTTTGAATATTTTGTTGGGGTTCAGTGTAGATTTACGGTGTATCTTCAGACATTCTCTGAAACTGGGTTTCTTCATTCATCTTGATCTTCGATCCTTGTACTCACATGGCTGGGTTCATCCGAAAGCTTATCTTCAGCCTCAGGATATCATTGTCTTCTCCTTCATGCTCTTACTTTACTCTGGGTTTCACAAAAGTTTTTTTTTTTTTTTACCAGATTTCGAATTTGGAAAGTAAGTTTTCCACTATCTACTCATGTGATGTAGAGGGTTTCTCAGTCTCGTAAACCTTAGTGTTGTAGATTACTTTTCGTAAGTAGAACAAATAGTCCGTTGATATAAGGATTTCTTCTTTCTCACTGTGTTAACGACTTGAGCTTGACGTGTTCAAGGATCATACCGTCGTCGTGTTCAAGGATCATACCGTCGCCATGTTCAAGGATCATACCATCGCCTGCTCAAGGATCATACCGTCGCCATGTTCAAGGATCATACCGCCGTCGTGTTCAAGGATCATACCGTCGTCGTGTTCAAGGATCATACCGTCGTCGTGTTCAAGGATCATACCGTCGCCATGTTCAAGGATCATACCGTCGCCATGTTCAAGGATCATACCGTCGCCATGTTCAAGGATCATACCGCCGTCGTGTTCAAGGATCATACCGTCGTCGTGTTCAAGGATCATACCGCCGTCGTGTTCAAGGATCATACCGCCGTGTTCAAGGATCATACCGTCGTCGTGTTCAAGGATCATACCGACGTGTTCAAGATTCATACCATCATTCTCATGAGTTTAAGGATATATAACTTCACTGCCCAGTTCACACCTGATATTGTGATTGGGATGCTTTTGTCTTTCATAACATCCACCACAACACCGATTGTGTCCAACTGCAAAATTTATGCAGACGTGCAGCCTCAAGCGGCAATATCTGGCACCTGAGGCAGACACAGTTTCCATCTAACCTTTTTCTCTTTTATTGTATCGTGTGACCGGAGTTATTACTCTTCTCTTGCCCTTCTGTTTCTTTCATGCAATTTGCATAATGCCATCCCGAACCTTTTCTTTTTTTCTGGGCCGCATTGGTTTTTTGAATCACCACTGCAGTTATGAAGAGACAGGAGCCGTGTGAATGGACTCTCTGAATGCTTAAGTTATTTACCTATGCAGTGTGCACGAAGAGTAGAAGAGATAGTGTAGATATCTCAGGTTATTCCTGCGTCTGTCACCAGGATGTATTTGAGGCACACTTGTTAAACTATTGTCATCTGAACCAAAAGAGAAAGTTCTGTCCTAAGTTTGAAGGATTTATTATTCACAAGACATTGTCCCGTAGTCACATAGTGTCATGTATGCCCGAACTGTTTTCGTGTTTTTAAGTCACAAAATAAAAAGCCTTGTAAGACTGAAAGTATAGTTTTAAGTCTGTCACAAGTGAAAACATTAGGTTAGTCTTCACTTTGAGAGCGAAGAATTTATCGTCGGCAGGTAACATTTGACATCACCTTCGCTGCTGACGTCTCCCTCAAAATCCAGTCAGTCGCTCTGTTTATGTTTCCGTGGTCTTGCTTACTGTGTCCTTACCCCTCTCGAGTGTCTTTTTTATCCTGACGATAGATTGATGTCCTCTGTAACTGGCTTCAGCGAAGGAGGTTTCTAATCTAGCTAATGTTGGGAGAATTTCCCCACTTCTCGCTAAGGCTTCACCAGGTCTGTGTGGGAAGAGAATAGGAACTTTGACTCCTTGAACATGACTGTATGATCCTCAAGCATGACAGTATGATCCTTGAGGACGATGGTCTGCTCGACTCTAGATTATGACGGTAAAATCGTCGAGCGCAGTAGTACGACACTTGAGTATAATGGTGCAGTCATCAAACATACTGACACGAGTCTTGAGCATGGATTGTAAGAGATTTCAACACGATGGAACTACCCTTGATTACGATTTTGCGCGACTTAAGCACGATTGAACGAGACTTGAGCATGATAGTACGAGACTTGAGCACAGTGATACGACCCTTGAGTATGACTGTACGAGACTTGAGCACGATTGTACGACCCTTGAGCATGATTATACGAGATGTGAGCATGTTCTTACATGCCTTAAGTATAATGGCCTGGCTGATTTAGTACTTGGTCCTTAAGGATGGTTCGAAGCGAGGTCATCACACTCAAAGGTCGTGCCGTCGTGTTCTAGAGGTTAAACTGTTAGCAGGGAGGTATAGCAGTGGCATCATGCTCTAACTTGATGTTAATTTATATTATACATCGAGTCTGAATCACGTTTTGACCTTCCATGTTATCTTTATCGATGTATTATCATTTTAGTCCAAGCCTGGAAGGTGGTTATGGGAATGCGGCAGTATAGAAAGTGTAGCCATTTTTCCTGCGTGTTTTAAAAGCAGTCATTATCGCTATTAGCGGTACATCTTGTTTGGAGACACAAAAGTCTGGAATATTTGACGTCGCTAAACGCGTGTGAGGGAGGGTACTTGCCATTCCCGATGATAAGCATTATGGGTCTGTGCGAGTGACTGGTATGAGAGAGAGGTAACGAATGAAATATTTAATAGCGTGAAATTAACACACGCGCACACACACACACACACACACACACACACACACACACACACACACACACACACACACACATATATATATATATATATATATATATATATATATATATATATATATATATATATATATATATATATTCGTATAAGTCCACGGGGAAAATGAAACACTATATAAGTTCCCAAGTGCACTTTCGTGTAATAATCACATCTTCAGGGGAGACACAAGAGAGAAATATGTCAGTTGATATACCACGAAGAGACGTGTATATATATATATATATATATATATATATATATATATATATATATATATATATATATATATATATTTTTTTTTTTTTTTTTTTTTTTTTTTTTTTTTTTTGCCGCTGTCTCCCGCGTTTGCGAGGTAGCGCAAGGAAACAGACGAAAGAAATGGCCCAACCCACCCCCATACACATGTATATACATACGTCCACACACGCAAATATACATACCTAGACAGCTTTCCATGGTTTACCCCAGACGCTTCACATGCCTTGATTCAATCCAGTGACAGCACGTCAACCCCGGTATACCACATCCCTCCAATTCACTCTATTCCTTGCCCTCCTTTCACCCTCCTGCATGTTCAGACCCCGATCACACAAAATCTTTTTCACTCCATCTTTCCACCTCCAATTTGGTCTCCCTCTTCTCCTCGTTCCCTCCACCTCCGACACATATATTCTCTTGGTCAATCTTTCCTCACTCATTCTCTCCATGTGCCCAAACCATTTCAAAACACCCTCTTCTGCTCTCTCAACCACGCTCTTTTTATTTCCACACATCTCTCTTTCCCTTACGTTACTTACTCGATCAAACCACCTCACACCACATATTGTCCTCAAACATCTCATTTCCAGCACATCCATCCTCCTGCGCACAACTCTATCCATAGCCCACGTCTCGCAACCATACAACATTGTTGGAACCACTATTCCTTCAAACATACCCATTTTTGCTTTCGGAGATAATGTTCTCGACTTCCACACATTCTTCAAGGCTCCCAGAATTTTCGCCCCCTCCCCCACCCTATGATCCACTTCCGCTTCCATGGTTCCATCCGCTGCCAGATCCACTCCCAGATATCTAAAACACTTCACTTCCTCCAGTTTTTCTCCATTCAAACTCACCTCCCAATTGACTTGACCCTCAACCCTACTGTACCTAATAACCTTGCTCTTATTCACATTTACTCTTAACTTTCTTCTTTCACACACTTTACCAAACTCAGTCACCAGCTTCTGCAGTTTCTCACATGAATCAGCCACCAGCGCTGTATCATCAGCGAACAACAACTGACTCACTTCCCAAGCTCTCTCATCCCCAACAGACTTCATACTTGCCCCTCTTTCCAAAACTCTTGCATTCACCTCCCTAACAACCCCATCCATAAACAAATTAAACAACCATGGAGACATCACACACCCCTGCCGCAAACCTACATTCACTGAGAACCAATCACTTTCCTCTCTTCCTACACGTACACATGCCTTACATCCTCGATAAAAACTTTTCACTGCTTCTAACAACTTGCCTCCCACACCATATATTCTTAATACCTTCCACAGAGCATCTCTATCAACTCTATCATATGCCTTCTCCAGATCCATAAATGCTACATACAAATCCATTTGCTTTTCTAAGTATTTCTCACATACATTCTTCAAAGCAAACACATGATCCACACATCCTCTACCACTTCTGAAACCACACTGCTCTTCCCCAATCTGATGCTCTGTACATGCCTTCACCCTCTCAATCAATATCCTCCCATATAATTTACCAGGAATACTCAAGAAACTTATACCTCTGTAATTTGAGCACTCACTCTTATCCCCTTTGCCTTTGTACAATGGCACTATGCACGCATTCCGCCAATCCTCATGCACCTCACCATGAGTCATACATACATTAAATAACCTTACCAACCAGTCAACAATACAGTCACCCCCTTTTTTAATAAATTCCACTGCAATACCATCCAAACCTGCTGCCTTGCCGGCTTTCATCTTCCGCAAAGCTTTTACTACTTCTTCTCTGTTTACCAAATCATCTTCCCTAACCCTCTCACTTTGCACACCACCTCGACCAAAACACCCTATATCTGCCACTCTATCATCAAACACATTCAACAAACCTTCAAAATACTCACTCCATCTCCTTCTCACATCACCACTACTTGTTATCACCTCCCCATTTGCGCCCTTCACTGAAGTTCCCATTTGCTCCCTTGTCTTACGCACTTTATTTACCTCCTTCCAGAACATCTTTTTATTCTCCCTAAAATTTAATGATACTCTCTCACCCCAACTCTCATTTGCCCTTTTTTTCACCTCTTGCACCTTTCTCTTGACCTCCTGTCACTTTCTTTTATACATCTCCCACTCAGTTTCATTTTTTCCCTGCAAAAATCGTCCAAATGCCTCTCTCTTCTCTTTCACTAATACTCTTACTTCTTCATCCCACCACTCACTACCCTTTCTAATCAACCCACCTCCCACTCTTCTCATGCCACAAGCATCTTTTGCGCAATCCATCACTGATTCCCTAAATACATCCCATTCCTCCCCCACTCCCCTTACTTCCATTGTTCTCACCTTTTTCCATTCTGTACTCAGTCTCTCCTGGTACTTCCTCACACAAGTCTCCTTCCCAAGCTCACTTACTCTCACCACCCTCTTCACCCCAACATTCACTCTTCTTTTCTGAAAACCCATACAAAACTTCACCTTAGCCTCCACAAGATAATGATCAGACATCCCTCCAGTTGCACCTCTCAGCACATTAACATCCAAAAGTCTCTCTTTCGCGCGCCTGTCAATTAACACGTTATCCAATAACGCTCTCTGGCCATCTCTCCTACTTACATAAGTATACTTATGTATATCTCGCTTTTTAAACCAGGTATTCCCAATCATCAGTCCCTTTTCAGCACATAAAACTACAAGCTCTTCACCATTTCCATTTACAACACTGAACACCCCATGTATACCAATTATTCCCTCAACTGCCACATTACTCACCTTTGCATTCAAATCACCCATCACTATAACCCGGTCTCGTGCATCAAAACCACTAACACACTCATTCAGCTGCTCCCAAAACACTTGCCTCTCATGATCTTTCTTCTCATGCCCAGGTGCATATGCACCAATAATCACCCATCTCTCTCCATCAACTTTCAGTTTTACCCATATTAATCGAGAATTTACTTTCTTACATTCTATCACATACTCCCACAACTCCTGTTTCAGGAGTATTGCTACTCCTTCCCTTGCTCTTGTCTTCTCACTATATATATATATATATATATATATATATATATATATATATATATATATATATATATATATATATATATATATATATGTATATATATATATATATATATATATATATATATATATATATATATATATATATATATATATATATATGTATATATATATATATATATATATATATATGGTAAAGTGTGTGGAAGAAGAAAGTTAAGAGTAAATGTGAATAAGAGCAAGGTTATTAGGTACAGTAGGGTTGAGGGTCAAGTCAATTGGGAGGTGAGTTTGAATGGAGAAAAACTGGAGGAAGTGAAGTGTTTTAGATATCTGGGAGTGGATCTGTCAGCGGATGGAACCATGGAAGCGGAAGTGGATCATAGGGTGGGGGAGGGAGCGAAAATTTTGGGAGCCTTGAAAAATGTGTGGAAGTCGAGAACATTATCCCGGAAAGCAAAAATGGGTATGTTTGAAGGAATAGTAGTTCCAACAATGTTGTATGGTTGCGAGGCGTGGGCTATGGATAGAGTTGTGCGCAGGAGGATGGATGTGCTGGAAATGAGATGTTTGAGGACAATGTGTGGTGTGAGGTGGTTTGATCGAGTAAGTAACGTAAGGGTAAGAGAGATGTGTGGAAATAAAAAGAGCGTGGTTGAGAGAGCAGAAGAGGGTGTTTTGAAATGGTTTGGGCACATGGAGAGAATGAGTGAGGAAAGATTGACCAAGAGGATATATGTGTCGGAGGTGAAGGGAACGAGGAGAAGAGGGAGACCAAATTGGAGGTGGAAAGATGGAGTGAAAAGGATTTTGTGTGATCGGGGCCTGAACATGCAGGAGGGTGAAAGGAGGGCAAGGAATAGAGTGAATTGGAGCGATGTGGTATACAGGGGTTGACGTGCTGTCAGTGGATTGAATCAGGGCATGTGGAGCGTCCGGGGTGGGCCGTGGAGGGCTGTGTGGGTATGTATATTTGCGTGTGTGGACGTGTGTATGTACATGTGTATGGGGGGGGTTGGGCCATTTCTTTCGTCTGTTTCCTTGCGCTACCTCGCAAACGCGGGAGACAGCGACAAAGTATAAAAAGAAAAAAAAAAAAAAAAAATATATATATATATGTATATATATATATAAATATATATATATGTATATATATATATATATATATATATATATATATATATATATATATATATATATATATATATATATATATATATATGGATTTGTATGTAGCATTTATGGATCTGGAGAAGGCATATGATAGAGTTGATAGAGATGCTCTGTGGAAGGTATTAAGAATATATGGTGTGGGAGGAAAGTTGTTAGAAGCAGTGAAAAGTTTTTATCGAGGATGTAAGGCATGTGTACGTGTAGGAAGAGAGGAAAGTGATTGGTTCTCAGTGAATGTAGGTTTGCGGCAGGGGTGTGTGATGTCTCTATGGTTGTTTAATTTGTTTATGGATGGGGTTGTTAGGGAGGTAAATGCAAGAGTTTTGGAAAGAGGGGCAAGTATGAAGTCTGTTGGGGATGAGAGAGCTTGGGAAGTGAGTCAGTTGTTGTTCGCTGATGATACAGCGCTGGTGGCTGATTCATGTGAGAAACTGCAGAAGCTGGTGACTGAGTTTGGTAAAGTGTGTGGAAGAAGAAAGATAAGAGTAAATGTGAATAAGAGCAAGGTTATTAGGTACAGTAGGGTTGAGGGTCAAGTCAGTTGGGAGGTGAGTTTGAATGGAGAAAAACTGGAGGAAGTGAAGGGTTTTAGATATCTGGGAGTGGATCTGGCAGCGGATGGAACCATGGAAGCGGAAGTGGATCATAGTGTGGGGGAGGGGGCGAAAATTCTGGGGGCCTTGAAGAATGTGTGGAAGTCGAGAACATTATCTCGGAAAGCAAAAATGGGTATGTTTGAAGGAATAGTGGTTCCAACAATGTTGTATGGTTGCGAGGCGTGGGCTATGGATAGAGTTGTGCGCAGGAGGATGGATGTGCTGGAAATGAGATGTTTGAGGACAATGTGTGGTGTGAGGTGGTTTGATCGAGTGAGTAACGTAAGGGTAAGAGAGATGTGTGGAAATAAAAAGAGCGTGGTTGAGAGAGCAGAAGAGGGTGTTTTGAAGTGGTTTGGGCACATGGAGAGAATGAGTGAGGAAAGATTGACAAAGAGGATATATGTGTCGGAGGTGGAGGGAACGAGGAGAAGAGGGAGACCAAATTGGAGGTGGAAAGATGGAGTGAAAAAGATTTTGTGTGATCGGGGCCTGAACATGCAGGAGGGTGAAAGGAGGGCAAGGAATAGAGTGAATTGGAGCGATGTGGTATACCGGGGTTGACGTGCTGTCAGTGGATTGAATCAAGGCATGTGAAGCGTCGGGGTAAACCATGGAAAGCTGTGTAGGTATGTATATTTGCGTGTGTGGACGTATGTATATACATGTGTATGCGGGGGGGGGGGGTTGGGCCATTTCTTTCGTCTGTTTCCTTGCGCTACCTCGCAAACGCGGGAGACAGCGACAAAGTATAATAAAAAATATAATATAATAATATATATATATATATATATATATATATATATATATATATATATATATATATATATATATATATATATAAAGGTTTAATTTACCTTTTCCGGGTATGAGATTGGATGGAAAGGTAATGGAACGTGTGTTGGGTATGAAAACTGTAAGGCTAAGTTGTTGGGAGATGGAGATAACTTAGTAAGAGTAGATGCTGATGAAGTAGTCGTATTCATGGGATTAAGTCGTCGTACACAAGGATTTAAGTCATCATTGAACCCAAGAACTCAGTCATCGTACTCGAAGAAACATCTGTTTAAAGATTGAAGTCATCGTACTCAAAGAGGGATAAGTCGCTGTGCTAAAGGAGTTATAGTCATGATACCCAAGAACTGAAGGAGAAAAGTTGTCGTACTCAGGACGGCAAGCGTTTCGTCTAGAGGGAGTTGGAAACGGGACCGGATGGAATCTTTCCAAATGGAAGAGACGGTATTTTTTTTTTTTTTTTTATGGGACGATGAATGGGTGGTATGGAACGGAGCTGAAGAAAATGTGATACATAGAAAATGGGGTCCCTCGAGAAAAGGGAGCGAGAGAGGATTAGTTGTATGAATACGTCATTTGGGAGACATTCTTTCCAGTTCCTACCGTTTTGTTAAGGCTATCCCTGTGTCCTGGAATAGACACGTCGTGGGTGCGGAGGGGAAAGATAGACAATACTATGAACGATCTATTTCTTTGCATAGTTTTCAATCTTTTTTATTTAATTGTTCATAGTTGGCTTGTCCATCATTTTTTGCATTGCTTAGTTTAGTGTATTGAAAGTATGACTGAGAAAGTAAATAGAATAAAAGTTGATAATGAAGAGATTAACTGCTGTGAGTTTAGTCATTAAATTCTATAATCAACCAGTTGAATCTTGTAAGTGGTGGAGAACAGATCTATCTTCAGGAAATGATCAGATGTGTGTTGCTCAACATTCACCTTACTGGTAGAGACACCTTCGTCTCCTATATGACAGTTAAATTTTATATCATGGGAAAGTGGGAGATTGAACTCACTGGTTTTCAAATATTTTTTCTCTCACTCACTGAAGACATCGTGAACTCATTTTGTGGCGACAAAGTTGCTTCTTACATCTTTTTTTTTTCCCCAGTGTAGGCGCCCTAATCTCATTCATCATATTTTTCTGTCGGCGTCGGAAAAGCTTATGACAACCAAGTTTTATTTATTTTTTTTTCCTGCATTAAGGAAGGGAATAAAGACGGATTCCCTAAGCAAGATGACATTTCTTTCTGCGAAATGTAAGAAGTAAATCTTAGGAAAAAAAGATTAAAACTTTTGATTTTATCCATGACTTCTATATAGCCATATATATAAAGTTGTCTTATCAAGAAGAGAAAACGTATATAGAATTTTTTTTACGGGGGGTTGATTAGATCTCCAGATTCTTATATATATATATATATATATATATATATATATATATATATATATATATATATATATATATATATAAAGGGAAGATGCTGGGTAAGAGGGAGGTGGGGAGCAGGTGCAACACACACCAGAGTTGGGGGAATACTAATGGGGCCACAGCCTGGAGGTGGCCTCGGCTCCCCAAAGTATTGCCGCCAAGGATATTCTTCCAGCTTTCCCTGCTCTATCTTGCGACAGCCTATGTACTAGTCTTAATTATATATATATATATATATATATATATATATATATATATATATATATATATATATATATATATATTTATATATATATATATCCCTGGGGATAGGGGAGAAAGAATATTTCCTACGTATTCCCTGCGTGTCGTAGAAGCCAACTGAAAGGGGAGGGAGCGGGGGGCTGGAAATCCTCCCCTCTTTTTTTTTTTTTTTTATTTTCCAAAAGAAGGAACAGAGAAGGGGGCCAGGTGAGGATATGCCCTCAAAGGCCCAGTCCTCTGTTCTTAACGCTACCTCGCTAACGCGGGAAATGGCGAATAGTTTGAAAGAAAGAAATGTGTATATATATATATATATATATATATATATATATATATATATATATATATATATATATATATATATATATATGCTTCACATGCCGTGGTTCAATCCATTGACAGCACGTCGACCCCGGTATACCACATCGTTCCAATTCACTCTATTCCATGCACGCCTTTCACCCTCCTGCATGTTCAGGCCCCGATCACTCAAAATCTTTTTCACTCCATCTTTCCACCTTCAATTTGGTCTCCCACTTCTTGTCATTCCCTCCACCTCTGACACATATATCCTCTTGGTCAATCTTTCCTTACTCATTCTTTCCATGTGACCAAACCATTTCAAAACACCCTCTTCTTCTCTCTCAACCACACTCTTTTTATTACCACACATCTCTTTTACCCTATTATTACTTACTCGATCAAATCACCTCACACCACATATTGTCCTCAAACATCTCATTTCCTGCACATCCACCCTCCTGCGCACAACTCTCTCCATAGCCCACGCCTCGCAACCATACAACATTGTTGGAACCACTATTCCTTCAAACATACCCATTTTTGCTTTCCGAGATAATGTTCTCGACTTACACACATTCTTCAAGGTTCCCAGAATTTTCGGCCCCTCCCCCACCCTATGATTCACTTCCGCTTCCATGGTTCCATCCGCTGCCAAATCCACTCCCAGATATCTAAAACACTTCGCTTCCTCCAGTTTTTCTCCATTCAAACTTACCTCCCAATTGACTTGACCCTCAACCCTACTGTACCTAATAACCTTGCTCTTACTCATATTTACTCTCAACTTTCTTCTTTCACACACTTTCCCAAACTCAGTCACCAGCTTCTGCAGTTTCTCGCATGAATCAGCCACCAGCGCTGTATCATCAGCGAACAACAACTGGCTCACTTCCCAAGTTCTCTCATCCACAACAGACTGCATACTTGCCCCTCTTTCCAAAACTCTTGCATTTACCTCTCTGACAACCCCATCCATAAACAAATTAAACAACCATGGAGACATCACACACCCCTGTGCGTGAGTATTTTGAAGGTTTGTTGAATGTGTTTGATGATAGAGTGGCAGATATAGGGTGTTTTGGTCGAGGTGGTGTGCAAAGTGAGAAGGTTAGGGAAAATGATTTGGTAAAAAGAGAAGAGGTAGTGAAAGCTTTGCGGAAGATGAAAGCCGGCAAGGCAGCAGGTTTGGATGGTATTGCAGTGGAATTTATTAAAAAAGGGGGTGACTGTATTGTTTACTGGTTGGTAAGGTTATTTAATGTATGTATGACTCATGGTGAGGTGCCTGAGGATGGGCGGAATGCGTGCATAGTGCCATTGTACAAAGGCAAAGGGGATAAGAGTGAGTGCTCAAATTACAGAGGTATAAGTTTGTTGAGTATTCCTGGTAAATTATATGGGAGGGTATTGATTGAGAGGGTGAAGGCATGTACAGAGCATCAGATTGGGGAAGAGCAGTGTGGTTTCAGAAGTGGTAGAGGATGTGTAGATCAGGTGTTTGCTTTGAAGAATGTATGTGAGAAATACTTAGAAAAGCAAATGGATTTGTATGTAGCATTTATGGATCTGGAGAAGGCATATGATAGAGTTGATAGAGATGCTGTGTGGAAGGTATTAAGAATATATGGTGTGGGAGGAAAGTTGTTAGAAGCAGTGAAAAGTTTTTATCGAGGATGTAAGGCATGTGTACGTGTAGGAAGAGAGGAAAGTGATTGGTTCTCAGTGAATGTAGGTTTGCGGCAGGGGTGTGTGATGTCTCCATGGTTGTTTAATTTGTTTATGGATGGGGTTGTTAGGGAGGTAAATGCACGAGTTTTGGAAAGAGGGGCAAGTATGAAGTCAGTTGGGGATGAGAGAGCTTGGGAAGTGAGTCAGTTGTTGTTCGCTGATGATACATCGCTGGTGGCTGATTCATGTGAGAAACTGCAGAAGCTGGTGACTGAGTTTGGTAAAGTGTGTGGAAGAAGAATGTTAAGAGTAAATGTGAATAAGAGCAAGGTTATTAGGTACAGTAGGGTTGAGGGTCAAGTCAATTGGGAGGTGAGTTTGAATGGAGAAAAACTGGAGGAAGTGAAGTGTTTTAGATATCTGGGAGTGGATCTGGCAGCGGATGGAACCATGGAAGCGGAAGTGGATCATAGGGTGGGGGAGGGGGCGAAAATTCTGGGGGCCTTGAAGAATGTGTGGAAGTCGAGAACATTATCTCGGAGAGCAAAAATGGGTATGTTTGAAGGAATAGTGGTTCCAACAATGTTGTATGGTTGCGAGACGTGGGCTATGGATAGAGTTGTGCGCAGGAGGATGGATGTGCTGGAAAGGAGATGTTTGAGGACAATGTGTGGTGTGAGGTGGTTTGATCGAGCGAGTAACGTAAGGGTAAGAGAGATGTGTGGAAATAAAAAGAGCGTGGTTGAGAGAGCAGAAGAGGGTGTTTTGAAGTGGTTTGGGCACATGGAGAGAATGAGTGAGGAAAGATTGACCAAGAGGATATATGTGTCGGAGGTGGAGGGAACGAGGAGAAGAGGGAGACCAAATTGGAGGTGGAAAGATGGAGTGAAAAAGATTTTGTGTGATCGGGGCCTGAACATGCAGGAGGGTGAAAGGAGGGCAAGGAATAGAGTGAATTGGAGCGATGTGGTATACCGGGGTTGACGTGCTGTCAGTGGATTGAATCAAGGCATGTGAAGCGTCTGGGGTAAACCATGGAAAGCTGTGTAGGTATGTATATTTGCGTGTGTGGACGTATGTATATACATGTGTATGGGGGGGGGGGGTTGGGCCATTTTCTTTCGTCTGTTTCCTTGCGCTACCTCGCAAACGCGGGAGACAGCGACAAAGTATAATAGATAAAAAAAATATAAAATATATATATATATATATATATATATATATATATATATATATATATATATATATATTTTTTTTTTTTTTATTTATTTGTTTTTTATTATACTCTGTCGCTGTCTCCCTCGTTAATGAGGTAGCGCATGGAAACAGACGAAAGAATGGCCTAACCCACCCACATACACAAGTATGTACATAAACGCCCACACACGCACATATACATACCTATATATTTCAACGTATACATACATATGCATACACAGACATATACATATATACACATGTACATATTCATACATGCTGCCTTCATCCATTTTCGCCGCCACCCCGCCACACATGAAATGGCAACCCCCATCCCCCACCATGCTCTCGAGGTAGCGCAAGGAAAAGACATCAGAGGCCACATTCGTTCATACTCAGTCTTTAGGTATCATGTATAATGCACCGAATTAACAGCTCCCTTTCCACATCCAGGCCCCACAAAAGTTTCCTTGGTTTACCCCAGACGCTTCACATACCCTGGTTCAATCCGTTGACAGCACGTCGACCCCGGTATACCACATCGTTCCAACTCAGTCTTTACCTTGCACGCCTTTCACCCTCCTGTATGCTCAGGCCCCGTTCACTCAAAATCTTTTTCACTCCATCCTTCCAATTCCAATTTGGTCTCCCTCCGCTCCCCCTTCCCTCTACCTCTGACACATATATCCTCTTCGTCAATCTTTCCTCACTCATTCTCTCCATGTGATCAAACCATTTCAATACACCCTCTTCTGCTCTCTCGACCACACATTTTATATATATATATATATATATATATATATATATATATATATATATATATATATATATATATATATATATATATGGTAAAAGGTAGTGATGAACTGAGGAGGAGACAGAATGAGTACTTTGAAGGACTGTTGAATGTGTCTGATGACAGGGTGGTATATGTAGGGTATTTGGGTCTCGACGATATGCGAAATGAGAGACTCGTGGAGAGTGGTCTATAGCGAAGATTTGAGGTTTTGAAAGATTGACGTAAAATGAAATGTCAAAGCGGTTGGAGTGGATGGTATTGCAGTTCAATTTATTATATATGGGGATGACACTGTTGTTGATTGGTTAGTTAGGATTAGCAGTGTATTTATGGATCGCAGTGAGGTGTATGAGGATAGATGGAATGCATGTATAGTGCCACTGTATTAAGGCAATGGGTGGAGATGTGAGTGTAAACTACAGAGGCATAAGGTCGCTGAGTGTACCTGTTAGTTTGTATGAGAGGGTAGTGATTGAGAGGGTGAAGGCATGTACAGAACATCAGATTGAGGAGGAAACATTTTTGTTCCTGAAATAGTAGAGGATGAGTGGATTAGGTGTTTCATTTGAAGAATGTGAGCGAGAAACACTTGAAGAAACGAATGGATTCTTGTGTAGAATTTATGGATCTGGAAGCATATGATGGGGTTGATAGAGATGCCTTGTGGAAAGCTGCTAGAAGCAGTGTGAAGGTTTGATCAAGAATGTTATACGTGTGTGCGAGCAGGGGGAGATGGGAGTGAATGATTCCAAGTGAAGGTTGGGCTGTTGTAGGGATGTGTGATGTCAACATGGTTTACATGAGAGTATGCATGAGAAAGACAGACAGCATGAGGCTTGATAGGCTCACGATAGGGCTGTCTGGCAAGAGAAAAAAGAAAAAAAAATTTAACTTGACAAAAAAATATAATTACGCTCAGCAGTTTTTTTAAGCTATCAGCGAGACCCCGCTGCTCTACATTAGCCCTATACTGTCCGTTACTGCTGTCGTTTATGTAGTTTATTTTTGGCGTTTTTCTTATTTAATTGGTTTATGGATAAGGTAGTGAGGGAGGTAAATGCGAGTCAGGTGTTGTTTGCTGATGATACAACAACGCTGATGGCAGATTAGAGTGTAAAACTGCGAAAATTGTTGACTACGTTTGGAAGAGTGTGTGAAATTAGGAAGTTCATAGAAAATGTGGCTAAAGCAAGTTTTTTGATTTAGCAGAGCTGAGGGACAGGTCGTTTTGGGCTTGAGTTTGAATGAAGATAGATTGGAGGAAATGAAGTATTTTGACTTAGATGTCTGGGAGTGGACATTGCAGTGGATGGAACCGTGGAAGCGGAAATAAGTCATAATGTGGGGGAGTGAGCGAAGGTTCCGGGAGCACTGAAGAATGCATGTAAAGAGAGATCGTTATCTTGGAAGGTGAAAGTGAGTATGTTTGAGTTCTCGCCAGTATTATATGGATGCGAGTTGTGGGCTATAGATGAGGGTGAGTGTGGGGGAAAGGAAATGTTTGAGGACAATATGGGGTGCGAGGTGGCTTGATAGAGTAGATAATGAAAGGGTAAGAGAAGTGTATGGTAATGAAAAGAGTGTAGTTGCGTGAGCTGAAGAGGCTGTGTTGAAATGGTCTGAACGTATGGAGACAGTGAGTGAGGAAAGATTGACAAAGAGTGTCAGAAGTAGAGGGGATAATGAGAACGGGGGAACCAAATTGGAGATGGAAGGATGAAGTGAAAAAGATTTCATGTGATGGTAGCCGGAACATGTAGGAGGTTGAAAGGCGTGCACGGGATTGAGTAAATTAGAACAGTGCGGTACACTGGGGTCGACATGCTGTCAGTAGTTTGAACCAGGGCATGTGAAGCGTCCGGAGTAAACCATGGAAAGTTCCGCGGGGCCTGGATGGGGATAGGGAACTGCGTTTTCGGTGCATTACACATGGCAGCTAGGGAATGGAAGTGAGCTGATGCGGCCTTTCTTCGTCTGTGTCTGGCGCTACCTCCTGAGCGGAAAACGGCGATCAGATATAATGTATAATATATAATATATATATAATATATGTAGTCTGCCTGCCTCGTTCACGTCTTCCCCAGGACTCGCACTTCTTCCTTCTTACGTTTTCCATACTTCACCTTCCTCTTCGTCTCTCACGTGGCTTTCTTCTCCCTAATCTTCCTCTTCGTCCTCTCAACATATGTGACATAGTCCTTTTTCGTGTCATCCATCCCTTTCTTTTTTTTTTCTTTTGTCACAATGTCTTTATTCTTTGTAGTCTTTCTTACCTGATCCTCCTCCAGGTTACACTCCCCATCAGCAGGTTTTCTCTCCTCCTTCAGTCTTCCTTTCTTGTCTAGTCTTTCTCCCAGGTAACCTCTCCTTCACCGGGTAATCTGCCTCACTTGCTTGAAACTCCTTTCTCTTTACTTTCCCTCTCTTTGTTTGTCTTCCTCTTCCTCTTTTGATTCCCCCTCGTGGCTCTGCACTTCACCAGGTCCTCCTCCTCCTCCAATCCTCCTGGCCTCCCCTCCTGTCCTTTGCACCGCCTCCTACTTCGCCCAGGTCCCCGCCGTGAGCAAAGTTAGCACAGTAATGAACGAGACGCCATAGTGAGCGCTTTACACCCTCGCAACTTGTGGCACTAAACACTGTTGTGAGTGCCAACTTGTGCCGTAAAACACCACAAGCTGCTAACTCTAAATGTTTGTTCTTGTTAGTTTACAGCGGAGCGGGCGCATCACTCACCTGTTAAATGTTTATAGCGGTGACCCGTGATGGGGCCAATTTTTAACCGCTGGCCCATTGGCTCGATTTTGCACCGTGGCTCTACACACACACACACACACACACACACATGGTGTGTGTGTGTGTGTGTGTGTGTATCAATTTCTGCAGCAGGATTCCCTTTCGTGGGGCTCTCAGCGCTCAGGAAGCCAGCAACGCCTACTGGGAGGAACCACAAGTCAAGAGGTGTCGTGGTGTTGTGTGTTCGTCTTTATGGTGTGAGTACCGGACGACTGAGAAGTGTTCATTGTTTTCGGTATGGAAGCTTCGTCTTGGGCTTCAGGGGTCTTGTAATATGTCGAACGTAGACGAGAGCACGTCACTTGTCCATCCATGCCTGAGAAGCTTAGCTTCAGGTGGGCGTATGTCTGGTGAGAGTTAGGACAGCGGTTCTTTAATGACCGACGAGTTACGACGGTGTGCATAAGTTTTGTAAGTGTTGTGTCATTTTATGGGGTTGAGTTGGGGATAAGAATCTGTAGGCTGCTGGAGTGTGAAGGAGGAGTAAGCGTTTTTTTGGTTTGTACTCGTGGGTTGGTGGTTGTACTTCTGAGTTGGTGTATGCAGTGGTTTGGATGCTGCAAAGATGTGAGTGCGAAGCATGCTGAGGCGAGTTTGTGTTGGGATGATTTGTTTTTTGTTGAGTTTATGGTTGTTTGGCAGCCGATGATTATTCTGAATGCTCTATTTTGTATGGTTTGCAGGTCTGCTGTGTTTGCTCTTGACGGGGTGGGTGACCAGGCATGTGAGGCGTATGCTGTGTTTGCTCTTGACTGGGTGGGTGACCAGGCATGTGAGGCGTAGACAAGGAGATGGGTCAAAATGATAGAATATTGCAGGAATTAGGCACTTAACGGATTATATTGGGTCGATACTATGGTTGGGTAAAGCAAGGTACACTCACGTTTTAGATGTGATAGGGATTGAACGCATGTAATTGTTTCTTATTCGCCGTACAGTGATAGAAAAAAAAAAGACTCATGATGTGTTTGGAGTGAATTTGAAGTAACAAATGAAGAAGGGGATTTATAAATTTTAACGGATGAGACGAATGGCTGATTAGGAGAGATGTTAGAGAAAACAGCAATAAGTGAAAGAGTCCATAGAATATGTGCATGAGAAGGTGAAGGTATTGATGTTGCAAATACTTAACTCTCTGCGTGATATGTCTTTAGAAACAGTGTAAGTAACGACAAGTTAAGTTTAGAAAATTAGTGACTAATGCATATGTAGTATGACGGAACCTGATGGGCGGTGTACATATGTAACCTGCCAGGAGTGTTGGGCAAGCACGAGTGTTGGACTGCTCTGGCCAGTGTACCTAGGACCATGGTTCGCATCCTGAACCTTCCAGCAGAACGTGTCGACGAACACAGACTTGTGTTAGGTTTGGTGTAGAACAGGATCTCTCTGTTTCCGCAGTGAACTTGCTTTGTGAGGGAAGGATTGGTCGAAAGGTTATAGCACATGAAAACACATGAAGACAACGAATTGCCACACGTTTGGTATCTGATAGTTAGATACCAGTGGTAAAGGTGATGAAAATACTGGACAGATGCTAGTGATGGTGATGAAAATAGTTAACATATTGTTGAATGAATTGCAGCAAGAGAATATATATATATATATATATATATATATATATATATATATATATATATATATATATATATATATATATATATATATATATATATATATATCCCTGGGGATAGGGGATTAAGAATACTTCCCACGTATTCCCTGCGTGTCGCAAAAGGCGACTAAAAGGAGAGGGAGCGGGGGTCTGGAAATCCTCCCCTCTCGTTTTTTTTTTTTTAATTTTCCAAAAGAAGGAACAGAGGGGGCCAGGTGAGGATATTCCAAAAAAGGCCCAGTCCTCTGTTCTTAACGCTACCTCGCTAACGCGGGAAATGGCGAATAGTTTAAAAGAAAAAAGATATATATATATATATATATATATATATATATATATATATATATATATATATATATATATATATGGGAAGTGAGTCAGTTGTTGTTCGCTGATGATACAGCGCTGGTGGCTGATTCATGTGAGAAACTGCAGAAGCTGGTGACTGAGTTTGGTAAAGTGTGTGGAAGAAGAAAGTTAAGAGTAAATGTGAATAAGAGCAAGGTTATTAGGTACAGTAGGGTTGAGGGTCAAGTCAATTGGGAGGTGAGTTTGAATGGAGAAAAACTGGAGGAAGTAAAGTGTTTTAGATATCTGGGAGTGGATCTGGCAGCGGATGGAACCATGGAAGCGGAAGTGGATCATAGGGTGGGGGAGGGGGCGAAAATCCTGGGGGCCTTGAAGAATGTGTGGAAGTCGAGAACATTATCTCGGAAAGCAAAAATGGGTATGTTTGAAGGAATAGTGGTTCAACAATGTTGTATGGTTGCGAGGCGTGGGCTATGGATAGAGTTGTGCGCAGGAGGATGGATGTGCTGGAAATGAGATGTTTGAGGACAATGTGTGGTGTGAGGTGGTTTGATCGAGTAAGTAACGTAAGGGTAAGAGAGATGTGTGGAAATAAAAAGAGCGTGGTTGAGAGAGCAGAAGAGGGTGTTTTGAAATGGTTTGGGCACATGGAGAGAATGAGTGAGGAAAGATTGACCAAGAGGATATATGTGTCGGAGGTGGAGGGAACGAGGAGAAGAGGGAGACCAAATTGGAGGTGGAAAGATGGAGTGAAAAGGATTTTGTGTGATCGGGGCCTGAACATGCAGGAGGGTGAAAGGAGGGCAAGGAATAGAGTGAATTGGAGCGATGTGGTATACAGGGGTTGACGTGCTGTCAGTGGATTGAATCAAGGCATGTGAAGCGTCCGGGGTAAACCATGGAAAGCTGTGTAGGTATGTATATTTCCATGTGTGGACGTATGTATGTACATGTGTATGGGGGGGGTTGGGCCATTTCTTTCGTCTGTTTCCTTGCGCTACCTCGCAAACGCGGGAGACAGCGACAAAGTATAAAAAAGAAAAAAAAAAATATATATATATATATATATATATATGTGTGTGTGTGTGTGTGTGTGTGTGTAACAAAGGAAATACAAAAAGATTGGTTATTAGACAGTCTTCACAAAAATGCAGAGGTTGTGGTTCATATATAGTCTGCCAATGATGACATTACCTGCGATGACTTGTTTCATGTAGAGGTCTGTGTACCAGCTGGTATGAGTTCACTAGGGAGGTAGCTTCGCACTTCACGGTGTCTGTGGTAGGAGGAAGTGGCGGCGGGGGTAGTGCAGCATTTTCGTCCCAAGCTCTTGAAGGAGATTCAGGAAGGATCATCGCGTTGAGCGCCTCTCGATCGCTGGTGACAGAAGGATCGAGGATGATCTTGTTGTATACCCTTTCTCTGCGTCTTTTCTAGTTGCCCCGTTTTTATGGAGAAATAAGAACAGACAAGGGAGGCATTGGTGAGTTGAGGGAAGAACATGAAAACTGTGCGGATATTGTTAAGCTCAGGTCTTAAGAAATGCGTCTTCACTCTGCAAAGAATTTGCAGACTATAACTGGAGGATCTGATGATGGCACCTACATATTCCCTCTTAGTTTTCGTTTAGTGATATAAAATGTGTGGTGCTCTCTCTTACACACACACACACACACACACACACACATATATATATATATATATATATATATATATATATATATATATATATATATATATATATATATATATATATATATATATATATATATATATTCATTTCCGTCACCACCTCGCTACACATGAAATGAAAAACCCCCTCCCCCTGCATGTGCGCGAGGTAGCGCTAGGAAAAGACAACAAAGACCACATTCGTTCACACTGTCTCTAGCTTTCATGTATAATGCACCAAAACCACAGCTCCCTTTCCACATCCACTCCCCACAAAACTTTCCATGGTTTACCCCAGATGCTTCACATGCCCTGGTTCAATCCATTGACAGCACGTCGACCCCGGTATACCACATCGATCCAGTTCACTCTATTCCTTGCACGCCTTTCACCCTTCTGCATGTTCAGGCCCCGATCACTCAAAATCTTTTTCACTCCATCTTTCCACCTCCAATTTGGTCTCCCACGTTCCCTCCACCTCTGACACATATATCCTCTTTGTCAATCTTTCCTCATTCATTCTCTCCATGTGACCAAACCATTTCAAAACACCCTCTTCTGTTCTCTCAACCACACTCTTTTTACTACCACACATCTCTCTTACCCTTTCATTACTTAATCAAACCACCTCACACCACATATTGTCCTCAAACATCCCATATCCAGCACATCCACCCTCCTCCGCACAACTCCATCTATAGCCCACGCCTCGCAACCATATAACCCTGTTGGAACCACTATTCCTTCAAACATACCCATTTTTGTTTTCCAAGATAACGTTCTCGACTTCCACACACTTTTCAACGCTCCCAGAACTTTCGCCCCCTCCCCCACCCGATGATTCACTTCCGCTTCCATGGTTCCATCCGCTGCCAAGTCCACTCCCAGATATCTAAAACACTTTACTTCCTCCAGTTTTTCTCCATTCAAACTTAACTCCCAATTGACTTGACCCTCAACCTACTGTACCTAATAACCTTGCTCTTATTCACATTTACTCTTAACTTTCTTCTTTCACACACTTTACCAAACTCAGTCACCAGCTTCTGCAGTTTCTCACATGAATCAGCCACCAGCGCTGTATCATCAGCGAACAATAACTGACTCACTTCCCAAGCTCTCTCATCCACAACAGACTGCATACTTGCCCCTCTTTCCAAAACTCTTGCATTCACCTCCCTAACAACCCCATCCATAAACAAGTTAAACAACCATGGAGACATCACACACCCCTGCCGGAAACCTACATTCACTGAGAATCAATCACTTTCCTCTTCCTACACGTACAACCTTACATCCTCGATAAAAACTTTTCACTGCTTCTAACAACTTGCCTCCCACACCATATATTCTTAATACCTTCCATAGAGCATCTCTATCAACTCTATCATATGCCTTCTCCAGATCCATAAATGCTACATACAAATCCATTTGCTTTTTCTAAGTATTTCTCATATACATTCTTCAAAGCAAACACCTGATCCACATATCTTCTACCACCTCTGAAACCACACTGCTTTTCCCCAATCTGATGCTCTTTACTTGCCTTCACCCTCTCAATCAATACCCTCCCATATATATATATATATATATATATATATATATATATATATATATATATATATATATATATCTTTCATACTATTCGCCATTTCCCACATTAGCGAGGTAGCGTTAAGAACAGAGGACTGGGCCTTTTGAGGGAATATCCTCACCTGGCCCCCCTTCTCTGTTCCTTCTTTTGGAAAATTGAAAAAAAAAACGAGAGGGGAGGATTTCCAGCCACCCGCTTCCATATATATATATATATATATATATATATATATATATATATATAGAGAGAGAGAGAGAGAGAGAGAGAGAGAGAGAGAGAGAGGCGTTACCAAACTCCGCCCACATGTTCCAAGGTCTTATGGGGAGTGAAATAAAAAGACTAGCATCAACATTCAAGGGAACGTAGACAAAACTCCAAAGATAGTATGATGCATGGTTGGTGATGGAGACAAACTGTCTTCTAATAAACATTTTAATAGTATTTATGTATATGGATAAGGGAATATTCAACAGGGTGTTCGCATCCTACATTAGGCCACAACTGGAGTATACTTCTCAAGGTTGATCACAGTGCATAAAGAAGCATAAAAAAAACTGATGAGGAAGATGAAAAGGTCCAGAGGAGGACATCAAAGATGGTGCCAGAATAAAGAGAGCTGAGTTCAGTTTGCCAACCAAAGAAGAAAGAAGAGTAAGGGTTAACCTGATCACATTCTTTAGGTTTGTCAACCACTTAGCATAGCAGTAGAGCTGTTCTTTATAAGATGTAGATATAGTACAATCACGGGCCATAGCATGAATTTATACTTGTTAAAGTAGATATAAGGAAATGGAAATCACAGAAGCAGTGGATGAATGGAATAAACTGAATAGTGTATGTAGACATACAGATGATTAAAGAGTAGTATGAGAGTAGAGAAAGTTCAAGTGATGGGACTGCACAAGTGTACACTTCCTTTTTTCATAGTCCAAATAGGCAGTTACATATAGCTAATCACACACACACACACACACACACACACACACACATACGAGGTCGAGTAAAGCTGTAGCTGTACTTCCCCCATCACGTAACAGTAACGTTCCTGTACTTCCCCCATCACGTAACAGTAACGTTCCTGTACTTCCCCCATCACGTAACAGTAACGTTCCTGTACTTCCCCCATCACGTAACAGTAACGTTCCTGTACTTCCCCCATCACGTAACAGTAACGTTCCTGTGCTTCCCCATCACGTAACAGTAACGTTCCTGTACTTTCCCCTATCACGTAACAGTAACGTTCCTGTGCTTCCCCCATCGCGTAACAGTAACGTTCCTGTGCATCCCCCATCGCGTAACAGTAACGTTTTCGAGCCTAGAGGGCCAGAATGGCCAGTATAGAGGCTACTCAGCTCGGTCTGACTGAGGGGAACACCATCCACCATCGATTAGTGATGATGCTGGCCAGAGCCAGACACTTGGACGCCACCAGAGGCCAGCTAAGAACATCGCGTACGTGGAAACAAGAAGAGGTTGATTATGATATATATATATATATATATATATATATATATATATATATATATATATATATATATATATATATATATATATATTTATTTATTTATTTATTTATTTGTATATTTTGCTTTGTCGCTGTCTCCCGCGTTAGCGAGGTAGCGCAAGGAAACAGACGAAAGAATGGCCCAACCCACCCACATACACATGTATATACATACACGTCCACACACGCAAATATACATACCTATACATCTCAATGTACACATATATATATATATATACACACACAGACATATACATATATACGCATGTACATAATTCATACTTTCTGCCTTTATTTATGCCCATCGCCACCTCGCCACACATGGAATAACCCCCCCCCCTCCCCCCGCATGTGCACGAGGTAACGCTAGGAAAAGACAACAAAGGCCACATTCGTTAACACTCAGTCTCTAGCTGTCATGTAATAATGCACCGAAACCATAGCTCCCTTTCCACATCCAGGCCCCACAGAACTTTCCATGGTTTACCCCAGACGCTTCACATGCCCTGGTTCAATCCATTGACAGCACGTCGACGCTGGTATACCACATTGTTCCAATTCACTCTATTCCTTGCACGCCTTTCACCCTCCTGCATGTTCAGGCCCCGATCACTCAAAATCTTTTTCACTCCATCTTTCCACCTCCAATTTGGTCTCCCACTTCTCCTCGTTCCCTCCACCTCCGACACGTATATCCTCTTAGTCAATCTTTCCTCACTCATTCTCTCCATGTGACCAAACCATTTCAAAACACCCTCTTCTGCTCTCTCAACCAGACTCTTTTTATTTCCACACATCTCTCTTTTCCTTACATTACTTACTCAATCAGACCACCTCAGACCACATATTGTCCTCAGACATCTCATTTCCAGCACATCCACCCTCCTACGCACAGCTCTATCCATAGCCCATGCCTCGCAGCCATACAACATTGTTGGAATCACTATTCCTTCAAACATAGCCATTTTTGCTTTCCGAGATAATGTTCTCGACTTCCAAAGATTCTTTAAGGCTCCCAGAATTTTCGCCCCCTCCCCCACCCTATGATTCACTTCCGCTTCCATGGTTCCATCCGCTGCCAGATCCACTCCCAGATATATAAAACACTTTACTTCCTCCAGTTTTTCTCCATTCAAACTTACCTCCCAAATGACTTGACCCTCAACCCTACTGTACCTAATAACCTTGCTCTTATTCACATTTACTCTTAACTTTCTTCTTTCACACACTTACCAAACTCAGTCACCAGCTTCTGCAGTTTCTCACATGAATCAGCCACCAGCGCTGTATCATCAGCGAACAACAACTGACTCACTTCCCAAGCTCTCTCATCCACAACAGACTGCATACTTGCCCATCTTTCCAAAACTCTTGCATTCAATTCCCTAACAACCCCATCCATAAACAAATTAAACAACCATGGAGACATCACACACCCCTGCCGCAAACCTACATTCACTGAGAACTAATCCCTTTCCTTTCTTCCTACACGTACACATGCCTTACATCCTCGATAAAAACTTTTCACTGCTTCTAACAACTTGCCTCCCACACCATATATTCTTAATACCTTCCACAGAGCATCTCTATCAACTCTATCATATGCCTTCTCCAGATCCATAAATGCTACATACAAATCCATTTGCTTTCTAAGTATTTCTCACATACATTCTTCAAAGCAAACACCTGATCCACACATTCACTACCCTTTCTAATCAACCCACCTCCCACGCTTCTCATGCCACAAGCATCTTTTGCGCAAGCCATCACTGCTTCCCTAAATACATCCCATTCCTCTCCCACTCCCCTTACCTCCTTTGTTCTCACCTTTTTCCATTCTGTACTCAGTATCTCCTGGTACTTCCTCACATAGGTCTCCTTCTCAAGCTCACTTACTCTCACCACTCTCTTCACCCCAACATTCTCTCTTCCTTTCTGAAAACCTCTAAAAATCTCCACCTTCGCCTCCACAAGATAATGATCAGACATCCCTCCAGTTGCACCTCTCAGCACATTAACATCCAAAAGTCTCTTTTTCGCGCGCATATCAATTAACATGTAATCCAATAACGCTCTCTGACTATCTCTCCTACTTACATACGTATACTTATGTATATCTCGCTTTTTAAACCAGGTTTGTGTGAATAAATTGTACATTTCCTTTTCCATAGCCAGAGGTTGAACCATTATGTGACATTCATTTTTTTCATTCATTTCAAGCTAAAAGTTTGTTTTCTAAATTGTTTCTTACATTTTTCATATGTATATATATGTATGTGTGTGTGTGTGTGTGTGTATGTGCGTATGTGTGTGTATGTGTGTGTGTGTGTGTATATGTATACATATATGTATATTATCCCTGGGGATAGGGGTGAAAGAATACTTCCCACGTATTCCTCGCGTGTCGTAGAAAGCGACTAGAGGGGACGGGAGCGGGGGGCCGGAAATCCTCCCCTCCTTGTATTAACTTTCTAAAATGGGAAACAGAAGAAGGAGTCACGCGGGGAGTGATCATCCTCCTCGAAGGCTCAGAGTGGGGTGCCTAAATGTGTGTGGATGTAACCAAGATGTGAAAAAAGGAGAGATAGGTAGTATGTTTGAGGAAAGGAACCTGGATGTTTTGGCTCTGAGTGAAACGAAGCTCAAGGGTAAAGGGGAAGAGTGGTTTGGAAATGTCTGGGGAGTGAAGTCAGGGGTTAGTGAGAGGACAAGAGCAAGGGAAGGAGTAGCAATACTCCTGAAACAGGAGTTGTGGGAGTATGTGATAGAATGTAAGAAAGTAAATTCTCGATTAATATGGGTAAAATTGAAAGTTGATGGAGAGAGGTGGGTGATTATTGGTGCATATGCACCTGGGCATGAGAAGAAAGATCATGAGAGGCAAGTGTTTTGGGAGCAGCTGAATGAGTGTGTTAGCGGTTTTGATGCACGAGACCGGGTTATAGTGATGGGTGATTTGAATGCAAAGGTGAGTAATGTGGCAGTTGAGGGAATAATTGGTATGCATGGGGTGTTCAGTGTTGTAAATGGAAATGGTGAAGAGCTTGTAGATTTATGTGCTGAAAAAGGACTGATGATTGGGAATACCTGGTTTAAAAAGCGAGATATACATAAGTATACTTATGTAAGTAGGAGAGATGGCCAGAGAGCGTTATTGGATTACGTGTTAATTGACAGGCGTGCGAAAGAGAGACTTTTGGATGTTAATGTGCTGAGAGGTGCAACTGGAGGGATGTCTGATCATTATCTTGTGGAGGCTAAGGTGAAGATTAGTATGGGTTTTCAGAAAAGAGGAGTGAATGTTGGGGTGAAGAAGGTGGTGAGAGTAAGTGAGCTTGGGAAGGAGACCTGTGTGGGGAAGTACCAGGAGAGACTGTGTACAGAATGGAAAAAGGTGAGAACAATGGAAGTAAGGGGAGTGGGGGAGGAATGGGATGTATTTAGGGAATCAGTGATGGATTGCGCAAAAGATGCTTGTGGCATGAGAAGAGTGGGAGGTGGGCTGTTTAGAAAGGGTAGTGAGTGGTGGGATGAAGAAGTAAGAGTATTAGTGAAAGAGAAGAGAGGCATTTGGACGATTTTTGCAGGGAAAAAATGCAATTGAGTGGGAGAAGTATAAAAGAAAGAGACAGGAGGTCAAGAGAAAGGTGCAAGAGGTGAAAAAAAGGGCAAATGAGAGTTGGGGTGAGAGACTATCAGTAAATTTTAGGGAGAATAAAAAGATGTTCTGGAAGGAGGTAAATAGGGTGCGTAAGACAAGGGAGCAAATGGGAACTTCAGTGAAGGGCGTAAATGGGGAGGTGATAACAAGTAGTGGTGATGTGAGAAGGAGATGGAATGAGTATTTTGAAGGTTTGTTGAATGTGTCTGATGACAGAGTGGCAGATATAGGGTGTTTTGGTCGAGGTGGTGTGCAAAGTGAGAGGGTTAGGGAAAATGATTTGGTAAAGAGAGAAGAGGTAGTAAAAGCTTTGCGGAAGATGAAAGCCGGCAAGGCAGCAGGTTTGGATGGTATTGCAGTGGAATTTATTAAAAAAGGGGGTGACTGTATTGTTGACTGGTTGGTAAGGTTATTTAATGTATGTATGACTCATGGTGAGGTGCCTGAGGATTGGCGGAATGCGTGCATAGTGCCATTGTACAAAGGCAAAGGGGATAAGAGTGAGTGCTCAAATTACAGAGGTATAAGTTTGTTGAGTATTCCTGGTAAATTATATGGGAGGGTATTGATTGAGAGGGTGAAGGCATGTACAGAGCATCAGATTGGGGAAGAGCAGTGCGGTTTCAGAAGTGGTAGAGGATGTGTGGATCAGGTGTTTGCTTTGAAGAATGTATGTGAGAAATACTTAGAAAAGCAAATGGATTTGTATGTAGCATTTATGGATCTGGAGAAGGCATATGATAGAGTTGATAGAGATGCTCTGTGGAAGCTATTTATTACACATCTCTTGTTCCTACATATATGTATCAAACCACCTCAGAAATTTTTATCATGTAGCAATCCATTCGACGTTACCAAGAGCTGAGCATAAATGTTGGTTTCCTCACAGTGATTTTGCTGAGTTGTTCTGTTCAAGATCTTTGAGGTCCCATGATTTTGTTTAATTTTGCTTATGGATGGGGTTGTTATATAAAACACTAGTTCCTGCAGATGGGCAATATTAACTCATGTTGGTCATACTGACCTATAAGCTTTGGCAATTTACTCATTTCTTCTTTACCATTACAAACAGCCGCTGTGCAGTTTCAATGTAGAAACTGCTAGGAACATGCTGATCCTTGAGCTTCTATAAACAGCTGTATGCAGAAGAAATTAGGTAATGAATAAACTAGATTATTCTAACAAAGGGTTATACAATTCAATCATGGGGGGGATATCACAATGGAAAAAACTGGAGAAGTGAATTTTTTTTTTCTGACGTGGACTGCCTAATCCGATAAACCATGTCTAAACTGCAAGATGGATTCAATACTTCCACAGGGCATCTCGATAAATTTATTGTTTCCAGTCCTATGACAACAAATGTTGCTTTCTAAGTAACATACATCTCAAAGCAAACACTGATAATCTCTAACGAAACAATGTTTCCCAACATGTTGTATGGTTCAGCGTGCTATCATACTAGATTTGTGCGCAGGATAGACTTAAAATATACTGCTGTAATTGAGATCGTTTAAGTACAATGGTATGCGCTTGATAGGTCAGTTTACTGAGTAACTTAACGTCAGAATAAGGTATAAAGAGATTCCATGCAATAAAAAGGCGTGGTTTCATGAACGCTACTAGGCTTCTTGTTTATAAATGCATTTGGCACACCTCGAAGAAATATTCTGACTGTATAAAGCATTGCACAACCTTCAATATATATTGTCTCAAGTCATATGGGAACGAGTCAGAAGATTGGGACGAACCAAAATTTTTATTGTGAAATTAATTACTCCACCAAATCCCTGATTTTGTTGATCGCGCTCTCTTTAACATCTCCACTCAGGTGATTAGCAGAAGTCATCAAGATGATTCTGCCGATAGTATCTATTTTATCACACTTACCCTTCTGATCCATAGTGCTATCACAAGCATGTGGAAGCATCTTGTTAAACTCCATGCTCACTACTCTTGTTGTCATTTTTATTTGCCCGTGTCTGGACTGTCCTCAATGGTCCTGTAGGTATTGCGTGACACTTTTCACCCATTTCTTTTCGTCTATTCTTCCTAGTTGCGCTCATCACCTCTGCACATACAGCGGGCAATCAGGACTAACAGTATATAACCAATAATAATATAATTATATAAAAAAATTCCCAATCACCAGTCCTTTTTCAGCACATAAATCTACAAGCTCCTCACCATTTCCATTTACAAAAATGATCACCCCATGTATACCAATTATTCCCTCAACTGCCACATTACTCGCCTTTGCATTCAAATCACCCGTCACTATAACCCTGTCTTGTGCATCAAAACCACTAACACACTCATTCAGCTGCTCCCAAACCACTTGCCTCTCATGATCTTTCTTCTCATGCCCAGGTGCATATGCACTAAGAATCACCCATCTCTCTCCGTCAACTTTCAGTTTTACCCGTATCAATCTAGAATTTACTTTCTTACACTCTATCACATACTTCCACAACTCCTGTCTCAGGAGTAGTGCTACTCCTTCCCTTGCTCTTGTCGTCTCACTAACCCCTGACTTTACTCCCAAGACATTCCCAAACCACTCTTCCCCTTTACCCTTGAGCTTGGTTTCACTCAGAGCCAAAACATCCAGGTTCCTCTCCTCAAACATACTACCTATGTCTCATTTTTTCTCATCTTGGTTACATCCACACACATTTAGACACCCCAGTCTGAGCCTTCGAGGAGGATGAGCACTCCCCGCGTGACTCCTTCTTCTGTTTCCCCCTTTAGAAAGTTAGAGTACAAGGAGGGGAGGGTTTCTGGCCCCCTGCTCCCGTCCCCTTCTACGACACGTGAGGAATGCGTGGGAAGTATTCTTTCTCCCCTATCCCCAGGGATAATATATATATATATATATATATATATATATATATATATATATATATATATATATTATTTTTTTTTACCGCCGTCTCCCGCGTTAGCGAGGTAGCGCAGGGAAACAGACGAGGGATGGCCCAACCCACCCACACACACATGTATATACATAAACGCTCACACGCGCATATATGCAAATACTCGGATTAGGAAGTGTGTGTTTGGCGAGATATACATATGGTGGACAAGGATGAAACTTGAATATGTTTCTCAGCTTTGCTCACCGCACTCAAAGCGGCACAAAAAGAAACACGCAAACCTATACAAAAGATGCAGAGCTGGACAGCAAGTATGGGCGGCCGTCAGCATGTCCTCTGTCGAAGATAGAAGAGTAAGGGTTAACTTTTAAGACAACCATTAAGTCTCCAGTCTAGTTTCATGATGTCTGTTGTGAGCAGTTTTCGAAAGTTGCTGAGATAAAAGAACGAGAGACCGTAACTTGAAGTAAGAAACTTGTTAGAAAAGATTTAAAGAAGTACTTTATGATGTGGAATAAAATGTGATGAAATGGTTAGTAGGAACGATGAAGAGTTTGAAAAGTTGTATGAAAATAGAGAAAGTTTAGGAAAGAGGGGAGGGGGTAGGCCCTACGAGTGTAGAACGCCGCCCCCGTACAAGATCAGAACACACACACACACACACACACACACACGCGCGCGCGCACGACATCCTGGTTCAGGAGACGCCATACTCTCCGGCTGTTGCTCAGGATAAAATCGTTAAAAACAAATGCGTCCTGAGGTGGTAGCGGGAAACATGCATCGCTGGGTAAGATGTTTGCTGGTGATTCACCATCATCATCATCATCATCATGTGAACCTTATGAATGTGAGGAGAGTCGAAGCATCGGTATATACCATTTAGTGATATTCTCCCGTGACAGAGCAGTGGTAGTGTCGTCCTTATGGGAAATTAAGTCTCGGTGTTTCAGAAAATTGGAAATGATTTCTTTCGAACGAGAAGTAGATGTCGAATTTCACCTGAGGGGGAAAAAATGGTGACATTTTAAAAGACCATGAATGATGGAGCGTGGGGAGGGGAGGGGCATGTGGTAAAGGGGGGAGGGTCGTCTTCTGTACTTGTTCACTTGTTTCGTTTTATTCATCGTCTTATTTCCTATGATCGCTGTGCTTATTCCCTTAACTTTTGTCTCTCGTCTTCGTTATCTTTAAAGAGTATCTTTCCTATCAGATTGTTTATATCATATCTAAAGTAGGCTTTCAAGTTATTCCTTCTCTTTACCCTCCGTTTCCAGTTTAGTTGTTTCTATACATGTCTCATATCTGGAGTCATGTATTTCTTGTATGTGTCGTCTCATCATGTTAGTCGGGTTTCCCGGGCGGCCCAGTGGACGTGTACTGTATGTAGAGTGTGACGTGCGTCCGTAAGACTGTCCGCCAGGCGTGTTCGTGTCCCCCACTGTGTTTACGTCTGAAGATGTTTACAAGCGACCGAGTGTGATAACTGTTTGCGAGTTACGGGGAGAGAGGTTTACACCTGTGTTGCTCTGTTTCTTAACCTTGTATGTATGAACCATGTATTTACTCCTATTTGCACACACACACACACACACACTGGCGCGCGCGCGCGACAGCGTAAGCCAGAAACAAAGGAATACAAACAGCAGCAGCCCATTGGGTCCTCTTGAGGTTGTTTGCAGTGATAGCGGACGATGTAAGAAACTCACAGATTAATGTGCTAAAAGTTGGAAGCTATACTGATAATTCAACCTGTAAATTGTCACTGTGACTAAGGAGGCGCAGATAATGTAAGGCATGGACGTGAAGCGAAATATATGTGAAGTCATTTCTTAAACGTATCCATAGCACTGCTTTTAATTACTCTGATTCGGAAGTCATTTATATTTGTTAACAATCCTGTTAAGGAAATAGAACTTCGCTTCATACGAGGTAAAACGTTTGCCCACGAGTTTGCGTCCATTACTACCAGTGATGTCAGACAAAGTGAGTCTTGAGTAGCTTGAGGAATCAAGATCATCAAAATATTTGATAATGTTGAATACTTCTGTTGGATCTCCTCTGAACCTTCTCGTTTCTGTGGTGAATAGATTCAAGTCGTTTGATCGGCTCTCATAGGATTTGCCTCTCGGCCCTAGAACCATCTTGGTAGCTCGACGCTGCACGCTCTCCATAATGTCTGTCTTTTTCTTTTAGGTGGGATGGCCAAAAGGGAACACACCATTCAAGATGGGGACGAATTTAAGAATGGTAAAGAGTAAGGTTGATTTCCCTGGACTTGACTTCGAGGACCTTACCATAGATTCAAGAATTTTATTCGTTGTTTTCGCTACTTCTGTGCACTGCTTGCTTGATTTTAGGTCACCAGAGATTAGTACGCCCAAGTCCTTTTCCTCATTTACCCTTTACGTCTCATCATACACTGTGGTTTGCCTTTTCGTTTTTACTACCGATATGTAAAACTTTGCACATATTGATAGTAGCCACCTATTCATGAGCCACCTATGAGCCCAGTCTATCGGTTTGTGTATGTCATTTAAATCTGTAGACTTTTAAGTTCATTTGTAAATTTATTTCCTAGCTTTTTATGGTCAGCAATTGATGCTTTGTAATTCATCCCATTATCAATATCATTGATTTATATGATGAAAGAGAACCAGTCCTAAGACTGATCCTTGTGGCACACCACTTGTTACGTCTAACCATTCTGGGGCTTGTTTACAACCTTATCAGTGCCATGTGACCTAATTTTCTCTTGTAACCTTTGATTTCGAACGTTATCGAATGCATTTTGAAAATTTAGACGGATGACATCAACTCCTTTACTTTCGTCATACATGCTGATGATATCATAAAAGAAATCAAATAGGATTGTCAGCCATGAGCGATTACATCGAACACCATGTTGAGAATCTTTTATTAAGTGTTGGTCTTCCAACTGGAATAATAGGTTCCATAAGTTTTCCAGCTACGGACGTTAAGCTAATTGGACGATAATTTCCAGGCAGTGACTTATTACCTTTTTTTTTTTTTATTTGTGTCACATTGGCAGTTTCCATTCATCTGGAATTTTTCCCGTAGCAAATGACTTTTTGGAAAGGGCAGTCGAGGGCTTAAATGTCTCATTTTTTTGACTCTTTCCTTGTCCTTGGATAAAACATATCGGGCTTGCTGTTTTGTTTATTATTTGCTTTATTGCTGATAATATGTATTGAACTTTTATGCTTTTTTTTTACAAAATGTTCTCCTCTCTTGTCAGTGAAACTGAAGTCTGGACATGAATTGCGTTATCAATCGTAAATACAGATGCCAAAAAAAGAACATTGATTATATTTGCCATGGCCTCGTTGTCCAGAATCAAGTCACAGTTTTATGTAATTAATGGACCAATTCACTGGGTAATGACTCTCGTGTTTGTAACGTGGTTCTAAAACGCCTTCAGGTTTCTTTTGCATTTTCAGCAATACCCGCGTCATGTTGGCGTTTGCTCTGTCGTATGTTGGTTATTGATCTCTGATTTTCGTATGAGCTACTTTTTTAGACAACAGGCTTCTCTCTTCTCTCTGTCTGTTTGTCTGTCTGTCTCTCTCTCTCTCTCTCTCTCTCTCTCTCTCTCTCTCTCTCTCTCTCTCTCTCTCTCTCTCTCTCAGCTCTGAGGGATAGGATGTACACGTAAGGCCGATTGCCATGGCCAGGATTTGAACCCATCCCGGGCCCGACCCAAGGCGGGCCTGTACCAACACAAGGTCTGTATCTCTAACCACTATACCACGGAGGCCCATGTGCGTCGATAGATTTGTGCTTCCGACTGTTTGCGCGTCGACAAGTGTGTGCATCCGACAATGTTCGTATGTAACCATGGATGTGCGTCCATATGTAAATATACACATGTTGTCGGTATGCTGCATTCTATGGTTTTCATCATTTCCTCTTTGAAGATCAGATGTTCTTGAATCCTGTCTTTCATTCTGGAATTACGTAACTTTTTGGGGCAAGAAATCAGCGTTGAATAAGAGCAATTCGTCTCCAGCTTGAGGACCATTTTAAAATCTGACTTTTACCAGCCGTCCTGTTCGCTGGGCGATGCTCGGAATCTTCGGCGAGGATGTCACGTTCGTATCTAAGCTTTTTCTGGAAGGGCTCGTGTTAACGCCTGGCTTCGGGTGACCTTGACCTGGTTGGAGAAAGCTTACCGTCGTTCACCATTTGATTAGGCTTGTTAGGGTGAGGCCGTCAATATGAATGGTTTGTACCCAGACTTCACATACCATATCATGCACACGAGGAGCCGTACATGCAGTGAGGTCATGTAAGGCCTTTTTTTCGATTGGTGGTTATGACCTGACGTTGATTATCTCACTGACCCAGGTCAGCGATGAGCGTACAGCCCCAGTGGTTGGTTGATGTGATCAAGAACCGAATAAGCACTGATAGTTTCGATGTAGAAAAAAAAAATGGTTAATGATGAGATTTAGGTATTTATCAAGGAATTTTGGCGATCTGTAGAAATAATTCTGTCATTGTTCTCCAGAAGCACAGAAAACGATAGTAAGACTATGAAGGTAATTAGTCACTTGATTTTTGTTTCAAGAAGGTTGAAGATCAAAGTCACTTGTTCATATGCTTCTCATTTTATTCCTTGCTTACGATCCAGAGTATCAGATCCCTTGATTTTTTTTTCAAAGGAAGGTCAAAGATCTTTGTGTTCACTGCTGTTGCTCCTAAACTGTTGAGAGTAGTCTGGTAAAGTGGCGGTGGGGCGTCGATGGTTGCTGGGAAATGTGTCGTTTGGGAAATCTAATCTTCAGGAAGTTAGGTTTTAGAGCCATTGGATCCGCCTTTACCTTTCCCTAAGACAGCCCAAGCTCCCTGAAATGTGATCACAACCGACTGTGTACAACACCTAAAACATAAAGCAGTCGTTCCCTTGGGTAGTTTTCGATCTGGAGCTTAAATTATCTTGTACCATCACCAACACATAACTCCGTTACATGATGCATTGGTTTGCAACCGCTCATGTGACGAAGATTGTGATATTGCTGATGGTCATCACACAGCAGGATTTGAGACTGGGTGTTTCTGAGGTAGTTTGGTTTAACCAGAAACAGGAAAAGTTGGCTAATACTTATGAAGGAAGGAAAGGTTGTCAGTTAAGAGAGTTGAGTTAAGAGCAAGAGTTCGTCAGTCATTCATGAGAGTAGAGTAAAGAGTAGCCTGATGGCAGCGTCTTGAGTTTTTAAACCAGTTTCTTGACGTCAGGAAGGAAAGAACAGTTCCCGGACAGATACAATGTTAGAACAACCCGGGGTCATGATATGGAATTCAGCATAAAAGTATGTGAGAAGAAATACAAGGACGCACAGGCGTTACTAGACCTCACTTGCACTGGGTTACTCCGCGAGGGAAAAAACCTCGGGCGAGGCTGCATCGTCGTCACTGAATGTAAAACTGTACAGGCTCGTTGAGGAACTCCTCACCTTAAAGGAGTCCATCCATCATCATTTCCCTGATACTGGATGGAGCACAGCCCCTAAGTTTCAGGAGGTCCTTGGGGTCATATATACTGGCAATGTAAGAGAGGTATTTTGATAGCATATAAGTTCTGGGTAAGTGGAATAACTGAATGGTGAAATAGTAAATGTGGAGAGGATACAGGAATATAAAAAGTTGCATGATAGCAAGAAAGTGCAAGAGATGAGGCTCCACAAGTGTCAAACTGCCTACTCGTACAGTGCAAATAGGTACCTACTCACACACACACACACGCACACACACACACACACACACACACACACACACACACACACACACACACACACACATATACACACCAGCGTACACATCTCACAGCCGGTCAGACATAGAGAGTGGGCCACCATGCTATCAGAGGAATGTCTGTGAAGGTTCTGTCTTCTATTTCCCCTCTGTCACTGTGTTTCCCCTCTCCCCTGCCACAGTCGGGTTCATTTTTCCCCTCTACCTGCATTCCCGAGCTATTTTTCTCCTTAAGTCTCACGGACCATTCATTTTAACTATGTATTCCCCTCTCACTCTCAGCCAACTTATTTATTTCTCCTCTTATGGTATGGGCAGAGTTATATTCTGATCTTTAGGTATTTTGACGTGTTTTATGAGTAAATCTCTCAGTATATATGCATTATTTATTTCATTACTGTCATCATCCAGATAGATGGGTAAATGTTACTGGAATTTGCATGCAACGAAGATAGATAGATAGATAGAAAAATAGATATAGGTGGGAGTTATCTCGTGGAGGACCTTCTCACCCTAAAGGAGACCATCATTTCCCTGCTCCTGTTTGGAGTGCAACCAAGAATCTGCAGGAGCCCTATGAAAATGCTCCTAGAGTTGTGTAACACTAGTGATAATATCAATAATGATAACTCCTGATGATGATAACAAGATGTTATAAAATAGAATAATAGTAATGATAATAATACCAATAAGAACAACAACGACAACAACAATTATGATAATGATAATAATGATACTATGATAATGATAATGTTGATATTATTATTACTATTATTAATATTATTGTTATTATTATTATTATTATTATTAACATTATTATTATTATTATTATTATACTCCCCAGTACCGTTTTACAAAGAGGTTCTAGTGCTATAACCTCAGATCCTCAATGTCTAGGGGCTCCTGCAGCTGTAAGGCTACACTGCACTCAGTAGCAGCCACATATTGTCCTCAAACATCTCATTTCCTGCACATCCACCCTCCTCAGCACAACCCTATCTATATAGAGCTCATACCTCGCAACCATGTAATATTGTTGGAACCACTCTTCCCTCAAGCATACCCAATTTTGCTCTCTGAGATAACGTTCTCGCCTTCCACACATTCTTCAAATATATATACATATATACTTACATACACATGTACATATTCATACATTCTCGCCTTCATCCATTCTTGGCACCACTCCACCACACAGGAAACTATATCGCCACCCCCTGCGTCAGCAAGGTAGTGCCAAGAAAGAGAGACAAACAGACAAAGAAAAGCTTCATCCACTCACATCTGTTCTCAAGCTGTCGTGTGTAATGCACCATAACCATAGTTCCCTACCTTCATCCAGGCCCCACAGACCTTTCCATGGTTTACCCCGGTCGTTTCACATGCCCTGGTTCAGGCCGTTGACAGCACTTCAACCCCAGTATAGCACATCGTTCCAATTCACTCTATTCCGTGTGCGCCTCTCACCCTCCTGCATGTTCAAGCCCAGATCGCTCATAATCTTTCACTCTTTATCCTTCCACCTCCGAATTGGTCTCCTGGTTCTCCTTATTCCCTCCACTTCTGACACACAAATCCTCTTTGTCAATCTTTTCTCGCTTATTCTCTCCATATGTTCAAACCATTTCAACACAACTTCTGCTTTCTCAGCCACATTCTTTTTATTATCACACATCTCTCTTACCCTTACATTACTTACTCGATCAAACCACCTCACACCATATATGTATATATACATATATATATATATATATATATATATATATATATATATATATATATATATATTTATATATATATATATATATTTTTTTTTTTTTTTTTTGGCTATGTCGCTGTCTCCCGCGTTTGCGAGGTAGCGCAAGGAAACAGACGAAAGAAATGGCCCAACCCACCCCCATACACATGTATATACATACGTCCACACACGCAAATATACATACCTACACAGCTTTCCATGGTTTACCCCAGACGCTTCACATGCCCTGATTCAATCCACTGACAGCACGTCAACCCCGGTATACCACATCGCTCCAATTCACTCTATTCCTTGCCCTCCTTTCACCCTCCTGCATGTTCAGGCCCCGATCACACAAAATCTTCTTCACTCCATCTTTCCACCTCCAATTTGGTCTCCCTCTTCTCCTCGTTCCCTCCACCTCCGACACATATATCCTCTTGGTCAATCTTTCCTCACTCATTCTCTCCATGTGCCCGAACCATTTCAAAACACCCTCTTCTGCTCTCTCAACCACGCTCTTTTTATTTCCACACATCTCTCTTACCCTTACGTTACTTACTCGATCAAACCACCTCACACCACACCTTGTCCTCAAACATCTCATTTCCAGCACATCCATCCTCCTGCGCACAACTCTATCCATAGCCCACAACCATAGCCTCGCAACCATACAACATTGTTGGAACCACTATTCCTTCAAACATAGCCATTTTTGCTTTCCGAGATAATGTTCTCGACTTCCACACATTCTTCAAGGCTCCCAGAATTTTCGCCCCCTCCCCCACCCTATGATCCACTTCCGCTTCCATGGTTCCATCCGCTGCCAGATCCACTCCCAGATATCTAAAACACTTTACTTCCTCCAGTTTTTCTCCATTCAAACTCACCTCCCAATTGACTTGACCCTCAACCCTACTGTACCTAATAACCTTGCTCTTATTCACATTTACTCTTAACTTTCTTCTTTCACACACTTTACCAAACTCAGTCACCAGCTTCTGCACTTTCTCACATGAATCAGCCACCAGCGCTGTATCATCAGCGAACAACAACTGACTCACTTCCCAAGCTCTCTCATCCCCAACAGACTTCATACTTGCCCCTCTTTCCAAAACTCTTGCATTCACCTCCCTAACAACCCCATCCATAAACAAATTAAACAACCATGGAGACATCACACACCCCTGCCGCAAACCTACATTCACTGAGAACCAATCACTTTCCTCTCTTCCTACACGTGCATATGCCTTACATCCTCGATAAAAACTTTTCACTGCTTCTAACAACTTGCCTCCCACACCATATATTCTTAATACCTTCCACACAGCATCTCTATCAACTCTATCATATGCCTTCTCCAGATCCATAAATGCTACATACAAATCCATTTGCTTTTCTAAGTATTTCTCACATACATTCTTCAAAGCAAACACCTGATCCACACATCCTCTACCACTTCTGAAACCACACTGCTCTTCCCCAATCTGATGCTCTGTACATGCCTTCACCCTCTCAATCAATACCCTCCCATATAATTTACCAGGAATACTCAACAAACTTATACCTCTGTAATTTGAGCACTCACTCTTATCCCCTTTGCCTTTGTACAATGGCACTATGCACGCATTCCGCCAATCCTCAGGCACCTCACCATGAGTCATACATACATTAAATAACCTTACCAACCAGTCAACAATACAGTCACCCCCTTTTTTAATAAATTCCACTGCAATACCATCCAAACCTGCTGCCTTGCCGGCTTTCATCTTCCGCAAAGCTTTTACTACCTCTTCTCTGTTTACCAAATCATTTTCCCTAACCCTCTCACTTTGCACACCACCTCGACCAAAACACCCTATATCTGCCACTCTATCATCAAACACATTCAACAAACCTTCAAAATACTCACTCCATCTCCTTCTCACATCACCACTACTTGTTATCACCTCCCCATTTGCGCCCTTCACTGAAGTTCCCATTTGCTCCCTTGTCTTACGCACTTTATTTACCTCCTTCCAGAACATCTTTTTATTCTCCCTAAAATTTACTGATACTCTCTCACCCCAACTCTCATTTGCCCTTTTTTTCACCTCTTGCACCTTTCTCTTGACCTCCTGTCTCTTTCTTTTATACATCTCCCACTCAATTGCATTTTTTCCCTGCAAAAATCGTCCAAATGCCTCTCTCTTCTCTTTCACTAATACTCTTACTTCTTCATCCCACCACTCACTACCCTTTCTAATCAACCCATCTCCCACTCTTCTCATGCCACAAGCATCTTTTGCGCAATCCATCACTGATTCCCTAAATACATCCCATTCCTCCCCCACTCCCCTTACTTCCATTGTTCTCACCTTTTTCCATTCTGTACTCAGTCTCTCCTGGTACTTCCTCACACAAGTCTCCTTCCCAAGCTCACTTATATATGTATATATATATCCCTGGGGATAGGGGAGAAAGAATACTTCCCACGTATTCCCTGGGTGTCGTAGAAGGCGACTAAAAGGGAGGGGAGCGGGGGGCTGGAAATCCTCCCCTCTCTCTTTTTTTTTTTTTTTTCCAAAAGAAGGAACAGAGAAGGGGGCCTGGAGAAGATATTCCCTCAAAGGCCCAGTCCTCTGTTCTTAACGCTACCTCGCTATCGCGGGAAATGGCGAATAGTATGAAAAAAAAGAAATTATATATATATATATATATATATATATATATATATATATATATATATATATATATATATATATATATATATACACACGCAGAGAGAGAGAGAGAGAGAGAGAGAGAGAGAGAGAGAGAGAGAGAGAGGGTCACCTTTATATCCTATCTGCACTTTTTTCTTCCAATGCACCTCTCCCTCTCTATGTATTTCCATTTTTTTATAAAATGTATTTTTTTTCCGCCCCCATCACTCTCCGCTTCATGCCTTCCTAGGGATTTTTTTTTTTCCTACACATCCATATGTTTTTCTTTCTGAAAATAGATCATGCACATTTTCTTTACCTTCATCTATTCTCTCTGTGGCCTCAGCCTTTAAAGTTCAGATCAAAGGCAAGGCCGACATACTTAAGGATCTTACCGTCGTGTACAAGGATCGTACTTTTTGGTTTCAGGGATCGTACCTTCGTGTTTCAAGGACCGCACCGTTGTGTTCAAGGATCGTACCTTCGTGTTTCATGGATCGTACCTTTGTGTTCAGTTATCGTACAATTGTGTCTAGAATCGTTCCTTCGTGTTTCAAGAATCGTACAGTTGTGTTCAAGGATCGTACCGTTGTGTTCAAGGATCGTACCGTTGTGTTCAAGGATCGTACCTTCGTGTTTCAAGGATCTGATAGATGTTCTTTTGCTGCCATAGTCAGGATAAGTAATTCTGTAGAGCAGGCATTCTGGGCAGTACAGAAATTTGCTCATTATAACATGAGCAGAAAATTCGTGTAAACTTTTGGCTCGGGCTTAGGAACGCACTGGCGAGTAAGATGGTCTCTCAGTATCGCTAATTTACGGGAGTGGTGGCGAGGACGGGAGTGAAAGAAATGCTGAAGTAAGACGAGGAAGAATGGGCAATAGCAAGGGAAGAGAAAGAGATGGAAGGGGGAGGAACAGGAGGGAATAGAAGAGTTGAAGGAAGATAAAGCAAGGGGCGGACATGAGGAGTTGTTGGTCTGGGCGAAGGAGAAAAAAAAAACAGTTGAAGAAGATAAAAGACAAGTTGCAGACTAGAGAAGTATAAGCCAGCAGGAGATGAGAGGGTTGGAGGAGAAGATAAAGGACAAAGGACAGAGAGAAGGAGTTGAGAAGAAAGGGGAGATAGCAATAATGTGCTAAGAAGCGAGTGTTGTTGGAGAGTTGGTGCTCGAGGTTATGAGGAAGATACGGGGAGGCGAACGAACGCGATAGAACGGTAGAAACAAAAGATGTGATGTGCAGTTGGTCGTATCTTCATCTTGCTGTGATGGATGAGACAGGATACAGAGACAACAAGAGGAGATGAGAAGTTATTAAACAAGAAGAATGCGCAGTATAGTTATTACTTGAGGATATTTACTTTTCTACCTAAGGTTGATATAGAAGCGCGACAGTTAAAGTACCGAGAATTATGATGTATAAAAATTGACAGGGGGATGGCAATAGAAGAGGGACAGTTAAAGTACCGATAATTATGATGTATAATTGACAAGGGGATGACACTTTGGGATAAATTGGAGTTAGGAAATAAATCAAGGAACGGAGCGGGTATAATAAATCATTATATATTAACAAATATATGTGACGAATGAACGAAACCAACGCACAAAACATCAGCAACCAGGCCAGGAAGGCCTTCATGCTTCACGAGAAAGTATTTAAAGTGTCTCTGCAGATCCAGCAACCCTTTCCCCCTCCCGCCACTAATGAGGAAATGGAGCATCACTGGAGCCGCTAATTTCCCATAATGTGGAAGCCAAGTGCCTATACAGAGCGGCCACTACCCAGCGCTGCCACTACCCCAGTGTAATGAATAACATGGATGGTTGTCAGGGAGCGAGCAGTGCCGTCATCTTCCCAGGTGGGTGGGTACGCGCCACCAACACCTCACAGTACCTTTAACCCTAGCGTCGGAACCGTGGCAGACATCCTTATTTAATGAGAAATTCCAGCGCCCTCGCGAAACCAGCAATGCACTTTAACAAGGTAACAGAGTGTCTTTAAATGTCTTTCCAGAGACGCTGGCTGTAATTACAAGGGAGCCAGCCGTCGTAACAGAGCCACCATCGTGGTGCAATTAAGACATTCTTACACGCTAAGCATCGAGCAGGACACGGGAAACTTGGACGTCCACAAGAGCACCACCCTTGTGGAGAGGGAGCGGCTGTACCCAGTCAGAAGGGGGAAGTTAAGAAAATGAGCCATCGTGGATATTAAGTGTGTGTGTAGGTCAGCGGTGGAAGTCATGTGTGTGGAAAGTTAGTGGGAATGTCAAGTATGAGGAAAGTCAGTGGGACTTTAAAGTATGAGAGATGTCTATGGGAAAGTCAGTGAAGAATCATTGGGGGAGGTCAAGTATGAAGATGGTCATTGAGGAGGTTGTGTATGAGGAAGTCAGTGGAGAAATCACTGAAGTGGTCAGTCTTTCTCAAAGTGCTGTTACTCTCCCTCCCTCACCATCCTCAAGGTAGAGAAATTCTCAGAAAAATTAATTGTATCCAAGGTCTCTTGCTTGATCGCCGTTTCCCCGCGGTGGGGAAACGCACGAAGAAAGGCCGCAACTACTCACATCCATTTTTTAGCTGTCATTTGTGATGCATCGAAACCACAGCTCCCTATCCACAACCAGGGCCCATTTGACCTTTCCATGGTTTACCCCTGACGCTCCGCATGCCCTGATTCACTTCACTGACAGCGCGTCGACCCTTGTATACCACATCGTTCCAGTTCACTTTATCCCTCTTTATTCCCCCTCTGGAAATCCTCCCCTCTCGTTTTTTTTTTTTTTAATTTTCCAAAAGAAGGAACAGAGAAGGCCAGGTGAGGATATTCCCTCAAAGGCCCAGTCCTCTGTTCTTAACGCTACCTCGCTATCGCGGGAAATGGCGAATAGTATGAAAAAAAAAAAAATATATATATATATATATATATATATATATATATATATATATATATATATATATACACCCAGACATATACATATATACACATGTACATAGTTCATACTTGCTGCTTTTATTCATTCCCGTCGCCACCCCGCCACACATGAAATGACAACCCCCTACCCCCACACACGCAGGAGGTAGCGCTCAGAAGAGACAACAAAGGCCGCATTCGTTCACACTCAGTCTTTAGCTGTCATGTATAATGCACCGAAACCACAGCTTCCTTTCCACATCCAGGCCTCACAAAACTTTCCAAGGTTTACCCCAAACGCTTCACATGCCTTGGTTCAATCCATTGACAACACGTCGACCCCGGTATGTCACATCCTTCCAGTTCACTCTATTCCTTGCACGCCTTTCACTCTCTTGCATGTTCAGGCCCCGATCGCTTAAAATCTTTTTCACTCCATCCTTCCACCTCCAATTTGGTCTCCCACTTCTCCTCGTTCCCTCCACCTTTGACACATATCCTCTTTGTCAATCTTTCCTCACTCATTCTCTCCATGTTACCAAACCATTTCAATACACTCTCTTCTGCTTTCTAAACCACACTCTTTGTATTACCACACATCTCTCTTACCCTTTCATTACTTACACGATCGAACCACCTCACACCACATATTGTCCTCAAACATCTCATTTCCAACACATCCACCCTCCTCCGCACAACCCTATCTATAGCCCATGTGTGTGTGTGTGTGTGTGTGTGTGTGTGTGTATCGTGTGTGTGTGTGTGTATCGTGTGTGTGTGTGTGTGTGTGTGTGTATCGTGTGTGTGTGTGTGTGGGTGTGGGTGTGTATCTACAGGCAAAAATTTCAATTTCCTTAACATTATTTCGACGGACTTTTAATGAAAAATGGTTTCTAATAATGGATTATAATTGACTGAACTTCAAGATTATTTGCTTTGATCGTCAGTTGGTTTTGGTGAGCGTCAGTAGAGTGTAAATATGCTCACTCATACAGTTGCAAATTAGAATAACTTTTCTTCATTATTACGAGAGATTTGAGTCGTTGGGAAATATCGGTATCTAGGAGTAATAATGTTCAATCCAGGCTTTGCGTTGTCCCTCACGTAGTTATCCATAATAGAATTACAGAATACGATTCTGAAACATATGAGATACGAATTTTTAATCAGAATCTATTTTGATTCTGATACTACTGATCCATACGACAGAATGACGTGAAAGAATGCACTTGATGAACTTCCCTGTGACAGAGTCTAGTAATATCTAGGTCGATTATTACATATATTTTTTCAAGTTAGTTGAGACGGCATTAGCATCTGAGGCTATACTTAATGCCATCCCGTTAACACAATATATATATATATATATATATATATATATATATATATATATATATATATATATATATGTTATACTTTGTCGCAGTCTCCCGCGTTAGCGAGGTAGCGCAAGGAAACGGACGAAAGAATGGCACAACCCACCCACATACGCATGTATATACATACACGTCCACAAACGCACATGTACATTTAAACGTATACATATTTATACATACACATATACATATATACACATGTACATAATTCATACTTGCTGCCTTTATTTAATCACGTTAAAAACTATGATCATTGTATTGACTGGAGTAATGCCATCTCCGTTATTAACTCAAACTCTATTTATTACCAAGAGGAATATTATTGAGTCTTCTATTATTAAATACGCAAAGAATTATAATCTTAATATTAGTGATGGCCTGTACAAATTAGATAACTTTATTGTTGATAGAATTTGTAAAATGGTAAGTTTATGAACGCTCGTCGTATGTTTTGGACAATGACATATTTACCAAATGCACTCGGTAACTTATCGTGTTTCATTTTCCCCGTGGACTCAGGAATATCTTGATCATGCGCAAAATTGTGATTCTTTCCTATATATATATATATATATATATATATATATATATATATATATATATATATATATATATATTTGCTTTGTCGCTGTCTCCCGCGTTAGCGAGGTAGCGCAAGGGAACAGACGGAAAAATGGCCCAACCCACCCACAGACACATGTATATACATACGCGTCTACACACGCACATATACATACCTAGACATCTCAACGTATACATATATATACACACACAGACATATACATATATACACATGTACATGATTCATACTGTCTGCCCTTATTCATTCCTATCGCCACCCCGACACACATGAAATAACAGCCCCCTCCCCTCTCATGTGCACGAGGTAGCGCTAGGAAAAGACAACAAAGGCCACATTCGTTCACACTCAGTCTCTAGCTGTCATGTAGTAATGTACCGAAACCACAGCTCCCTTTCCACATCCAGGCCCCACAGAACTTTCCATGGTTTACCCCAGACGCTTCACATGCCCTAGTTCATTCCATGGACAGCACGTCGACCCCGGTATACCACATCGTTCCAATTCACTGTATTCCTTGCACGCCTTTCACCCTCCTGCATGTTGAGGCCCCGATCACTCAAAATCTTTTTCATTCCATCTTTCCACCTCCAATTTGGTCTCCCACTTCTCGTTCCCTCCACCTCTGACACATATATCCTCTTAGTCAATCTTCCCTCACTTATTCTCTCCATGTGACCAAACCATTTCAAAACACCCTTTTCTGCTCTCTCAACCACACTCTTTTTATTACCACACATTTCTCTTACCCTATTATTACTTACTCGATCAAACCACCTTACACCACATAGTGTCCTCAAACATCTCTTTTCCAGGAAATCCACCCTCCTGCGCACAACTCTATCCACAGCCCACGCCTCGCAACCATATAACATTGTTGGAACCACTATTCCTTCAAACATACCCATTTTTGCTTTCCGAGATAATGTTTTCGACTTCCACACATTCTTCAACGCTCCCACAACTTTCGCCCCCTCCCCCACCCTATGATTCACTTCCATGGTTCCATCCGCTGCCAAATCCACTCCCAGATATCTAAAACACTTCACTTCCTCCAGTTTTTCTCCATTCAAACTTACCTCCCAGTTGACTTGCCCCTCAACCCTACTGTACCTAATAACCTTGCTCTTATTCACATTTACTCTCAGCTTTCTTTCACACACTTTACCAAACTCAGTCACCAGCTTCTGCAGTTTCTCACATGAATCAGCCACCAGCGCTGTATCATCAGCGAACAACAACTGACTCAATTCTCAAGTTCTTTCATCCACAACAGACTGCATACTCGCCCCTCTTTCCAAGACTCTTGCATTCACCTCCCTAACAAACCCATCCATAAACAAATTAAACAACCATGGAGACATCACACACCCCTGTCGCAAACCTACATTCACTGAGAACCAATCACTTTCCTCTCTTCCTACACGTACACATACATGCCTTACATCCTCGATAAAAACTCTTCACTGCTTCGAACAACTTGCCTCCCACACCATATATTCTTAATACCTTCCGCAGAGCATCTCTATCAACTCTATCATATGCCATCTCCAGATCCATAAATGCTACATACAAATCCATTTGCTTTTCTAAGTATTTCTCATATTCTTCAAAGCAAACACCTGATCCACACATCCTCTACCACTTCTGAAGCCACACTGCTCTTCCCCAATCTGATGCTGTGTACATGCCTTCACCCTCTCAATCAATACCCTCCTATATAATTTACCAGGAATACTCAACAAACGTATACCTCTGAAATTTGAGCACTCACTCTTATCCCCTTTGCCTTTGTAAAATGGCACTATGCAAGCATTCTGCTAATTCTCAGGCACCTCACCATGAGCCATACATACATTAAATAAACCTTAACAACCAGTCAACAATACAGTCACCCCCTTTTTTAATAAATTCCACTGCAATTCCATCCAAACCGGCTCCCTTGCCGGCTTTCATCTTCCGCAAGGCTTTTACTACCTCTTCTCTGTTTACCAAATCATTTTCCCTAACCCTCTCACTTTGCACACCACCTCGACCAAAACACCCTATATCTGCCACTCTATCATCAAACACATTCAACAAACCTTCAAAATACTCACTCTATCTCCTTCTCACATCACCACTACTTGTTATCACATCCCCATTAGCCCCCTTCTGAAGTCCTATTTGTTCCCTTGTCTTACGCACTTTATTTACCGCCTTCCAAAACATCTTTTTATTCTCCCTACAATTTAAATGATACTCTCTCACCCCAACTCTCATTTGCCCTCTTTTTCACCTCTTGCTCCTTTCTCTTGACCTCCTGCCTCTTTCTTTTATACATCTCCCAGTAATTTGCAGTATTTTCCTGCAAAAATCGCCCAAATGCCTCTCTCTTCTCTTTCACTAGTACTCTTACTTCTTCATCCCACCACTCACTACCCTTTCTAATCTGCCTACCTCCCACGTTTTTCATGCCACAAGCATCTTTTGCGCAAGCCATCACTGCCTCCCTGAATACATCCCATTCTTCCCCCACTCCCCTTTTATCCTTTGTTCTCACCTTTTTCCATTCTGTATTCAGTCTCTCCTGGTACTTCCTCACACAAGTCTTCTTTCCAAGCTCACTTACTCTCACCACTCTCTTCACCCCGACATTCTCTCTTCTTTTCTGAAAACCTCTACGAATCTTCACCATCGCCTCCACCAGATAATGATCAGACATCCCTCCAGTTGCAGTATATATATATATATATATATATATATATATATATATATATATATATATATATATATATATATATATATATATATATATATATCACACCCTAGCCTGAGTCATCTTATCGACCAACCCATAAAGATGGATGAACAGCTGGGTTGATTGTGGACCGACTGCCGCATCCAGGATTCGAACCTATGTGCTCGACCCTGGATGGCCCGTGAATGCGTCGCGGTCTGGAACACTAACCGGTACACCACGGGAGTTCATTTCCTTGTGTTACCAGTTCGTCAGTGTCCTTGTGTCCTTGTGATGATTATTGTGGTCTTGGAGGTCGTGACAGATGCTGTGCCTTTATATCCACAGTTCATTACCACAGTCTTCATCCTCGACCACTATACCGTTACCTACGCCATAGTCGCACCTTCGTTCACCGTCAGAATCTAGTAGAACATAGATATTGCTATAATTTCATGTGTATAGCTTCGCTCTCGATCCAGGAGTCATGAACCTGATGGATCATCTGCCTCAGTCTCCAGAACATGGTAGATCTGTCTGTCTTCAGGACCTAATAAATACTGTCATCTTGTGGGAATACATCTTGGGATATTAAGATGGCCTCTTAACCTCTTAACGATTGTCCTACTAAGGAGTGGTGAGGCTCCTCTCACAGCAGAAGGTCTTGGTTAATGAACGCCTGTGTCCTTGCAACCTGCTGGTAGTACCAGTCATACTTGATCTCCCTCTCAGGGAGGTCTGACGTGATATAACTAAAGTGAACTAGGTTAAGCTTCATGCCTATCTCTGCTCCAGGACTCATATGTGGGTCGTTATCTTTACCCACAAGTCTTCGTTGATAGTCGGGTAGAATGGAGGACGAACACGCCTCTGAAGTCGCCCCCAGATATTGTTCCACAGTGTGTGAGTGGCGTAGTATCTAGGCACCACCACGGGAGTGGGTCAGGACATTTTCATCAGCCTTTTACTATACGTGCACACAACCTGATGACGCCAAGTCTTCTAAGTCTTCTTTAAGCTGGGCGACTCGACTAATGCCAGGAATAGGACGATACAGCCTTTGTGTATAATGGCGTGACCTTTGACCTGACCATCAAGGATCGTGTCATATATCACCCCATTACACTCAAGGGTCATACGGGTCTTGCTTAAGATCAAGATAACTTTGGTGATGGATTGTAGGTAGTTCACCAACTGCCTAAGATAATTTCTGCTTCTGGAAATAGTCGAGATCTACCCTGGTCAAGAATTGGAAGACTACGCCTGGGAAAGACTTTGCCATGAACGTCGTACATATTTAAGCATTATTTTAAGGCTTCTGCATATGTTGATCACTGTATAGTTGTGGACAAAATTTCCGAGGAAAAGGGAATTACCATCACAACGCCTGTGCAGTACAGAACTTCAAAGCGATAAAAGAATCTGGTCTAGAGTTTCTTCCACGCAAGCGGTGACGCCCTGCACGAGACGCCCTTCACTGAGGCAGGAGTCGGCTGGAAAATGCAGTGGTGCACGCGATACACCCATGATAAAACTTGCCACACTCGCTGAGCAACCATCAACCCCAGAGGAAGCCAGAAGTTCGAGAGAGGAGGCTGACCCCCTCCCTGAGGCAGGCAGCAGCTTGTCAGGAAGGAAAAGGATACCACAGCTGCAGGAGACCTCGCGACCCATCTTGACAGCGGGGCAACCGTAGGGCAAACACGTGTTCCAGAAGCTGTGTCCAGGAGAAAGAAAATAGGAGTCTTAATGCACTTTTCAGCAAGGCGGCTTTAGCAGACTCTTCGTATCCATCCAAGCTGTCATCTTAGTTCGTCATACCTGATGCTTTACAAGCCCCTGTAGATACCGTCAGAGAAGTTGATATGATATTTGCTGTGACCTGACGCCGACCATTACCTTCCCATATCAGGCCCTCGTGAAAGCACTTCTAGACTAATACGACGACAGATACTTCCAGCGGTAACGTTTCTTTTCTTCTTCTCCCGGAGTTATCTATCCCGAAAAACAAGCGGTGATCTAACCGAGAAAATCGTAGTTCTTCGTGAAACGAGAAGGATCTGATCAGAATATATATATATATATATATATATATATATATATATATATATATATATATATATATATATATATATATATATATATGCACACACGCACACACACACAAAGTGACCGACTTGGCATAGGCGAAACATGCCCCAATTGAAGCCTTTACGGGTGAAAGGTAAAAGTTATAAAGTGCAAATTAATCAAGGCTCCGCAGGTATTCACAGACATGACGCTGGAAGGAAGAAAGGTTATATGAAGAGGGAAAGACAAAAGAAGAAAGAGAACCTCCACAGCTTAACCGATCGAGGCAGTTCGTACACTCTTGGCATGGAGTATACTGGGGGAAATAGAAGATAAGGAATTCTGTTAATAATTTCAGTTGTAAGCTGGTAGATGAGGCATTAACTGGCCCGTAAATGAGAGGAGATTGCTCAGAAGAATGCAATATTCCTGTAAAAGTACTGAAGGGAGTGGATTGGGGTTCGGAACCCTGGGAAAACTCCATAGCGATATGTATTTGCTATAAGACTTTAAAGCCACGAATGAAGAATTTTTGAACTGACACAAAGCAACTTCAGTTTAAAACATAATTATAGTTACGTACGTTTATAAGCGTATGAATGATCAAATAGCAGAAAATTTCAAGGTACTACCAGTCTCCTGGATCTGCAGAAGAAAAATACGACGGGTTTAAAGTGAAAGCCAATATGGCGGACGTAAAGAAAAAAGAAAACCGAGAATGAAAACGGAAGGGAAAGAAGAACAGGAGTGACTTCACTAAAGTCCCAAGAATTTCTCCACTTGAAGAGCTTCATAGCGAAGGAGGTTAAGTGATTAAGACAGGAGAGATGACCTCGGCCTCTCAGCAGGGGCAGTTAGCTGGCACAAGGACATCATACACAGACCATCTCTAGTGGCCAATAAAAAGAAGTATCCAGCGGAGGTAGGAGGGTGGAGCACCCTTCCAGTGCTCGGCTTCCACTTGTTTCAGTTTCATACCAGACCAGAAGAAATTGCTCACTCATCTCCCCATCCAGGACGGTTTCTGCGAAAGACCCTGAGTCGTCGTTGACGTCATCATCAGATCACTGGATAAGAACAAAGGGATGACCTATTGTTACCATCACAAAGTTCAGTCCTCTTTTCCAGCCTTACCTTTGCCGAATATATATATATATATATATATATATATATATATATATATATATATATATATATATATATATATATTATAAGGCCTGGACCTCGCCTGCTCGTGTGGTCCTTCAGGATTTTCCTTTCTTTTTCCCCCTCGTGCCTCAGATGTTAGTGGCACCACAATGCTTTGGACGCCCTAGCCATCAGTGTCTGCTGTCTGTACCCAGTCCTTTCCCTTTAGTGGTATCCCTGCCGTCTGGCTCTATATTCTCTCTCTCTCTCTCTCTCTCTCTCTCTCTCTCTCTCTCTCTCTCTCTCTCTCTCTCTCTCTCTCTCTCTCTCTCTCTCACCGGTTCTCTTATGTATGTGTTAGCATAGTTCGTGACAGCTCCATTGATAGTGTTTTATATATATATATATATATATATATATATATATATATATATATATATATATATATATATATATATATATCCCGTGCTCGTTCTCGTGCTTGCTGAAACCATGAGCGTCATGCCACTATCCTCCAACGTTCCCAGCGCATGCCTGGGTTCCTCCTGGTGACCCACAACCTTCCTCTGGCTGTAAGGATGGTCTGCGTGGTGGTATTGTTGTCCGTCCTCGCCTGGTGCTCTCCGTTAAGGACGCCGTGTGGCTATGATTCCTACGTTCCATATTCGCGTTAAGAGGAGGACCATCTTGGCCAGGTGAAATTGAAAACGTATTTCCGTGTCTTCACTCTGGGAAATTGTGATTCACGGGTTATTAGTGGGTGGATGTGGGTCTAGGGACGTAAAATCAGTACAAATACACACACACACACACACACACACACACACACACACACACACACACACACACACACACAAAACTTCCTTCCCCGTACAGTAGAAATAGGTGATTCCAAAATAGGTAATTTTTTACACATTGTCACCAGCGGTACGTGAGAGGCCTGCTTGAACTGTGGGTATATTTCCCGTACCATTTTGGCTACCCGGTAAGGTCCCTGTATTATGTTAAAGTTATGATCTCGTGTCTCACTCCTTCCTAAGCTAAAGCAGTCTACTTATTAAAGTAGAAGTAAGGCAGAGGCTCCACTTATCGTACGTCTTGCCTTAAAGGAGGCTCGCTTTACCTTGACCAGACGTCTGGTCGGATATTTATTTATTTATTTTTTTCTTGTAACAACCCATTTATTACTCCGTGAAAGACCAGCGGAAGTCCTGTGGTTTTTCAGCTTCTAATTGTGACGGTGCGTGTGGTGTTGGGCGGCTGGGGCAGGGAGGGAGGAGCAGGGGAATATAAAAAAAAAGAACTTCTTGAAAAGTTAGAGAGAGAGAGAGAGAGAGAGAGAGAGAGAGAGAGAGAGAGAGAGAGAGAGAGAGAGAGTCGGGAAGTAAAAGGCGACCGACAGAAGAAAGAAAGAAATGTGTTTAAACATGAAGATTTGAGAACACGAATCGGAACAAAGAGTGGCGGAGAGAGAGAGAGAGAGAGAGAGAGAGAGAGAGAGAGAGAGAGAGAGAGGTAGGGAGAGGTACGTACATGAGCTGGTGGATAATCGTGATGGTACTCCTATGGGCACGGCTCTACCCCTGTATGAACTCGTGGGGCCTGTTATAATGATAATTTATAATGATAATGATAATTTTTCATCTAACACACTTGTTAATAAGAATTACTGAAGTCAGTATACGTACTCTTGTTTCATGTGGACGTCGGTGATTCGTGTTTGCTTGCATGATACATCTTGATACGTGATATTTCCTCCTACCCCCATCCTCCTGCCCCGCTTCTTTCTTTTCTTCATAATGTTATGAAGTTCCCATCGATACGGGAACCGAGTCGGCGATTAAATTCTTTGTGTTTAAGGCTCTCTCTCTCTCTCTCTCTCTCTCTCTCTCTCTCTCTCTCTCTCTCTCTCTCTCTATATATATATATATATATATATATATATATATATATATATATATATGTGTGTGTGTGTGTGTGTGTGTATATTTAATTTTCATTTTTTGTTAGTACATTTATGGGCAAATTTAGAATTTTTCTTGAGCTCTCCCTTCAAGTATTTGGTTCACCAGTTTTGTGAGTCATATTTAGAGAAAGGAATGAAAAAAGATCCTTTGAGGTTGTATTTCGGGTCATGAGAAAGAGAATAATCAGGAAATTTTAAGTGAGAAAAGAAAAGTTTTACCTCATAATGAACTGGGAATAGCCTGTCTATATAACTGTGCCTCACACTGTACTGGGATTTGTCTGTTTATAGAACTATGCCTCACAGTAGACTAGAGATTGTGTGTTTTTTTTTAACTGTGTGACGCTGTGCCTCACTCTAAACTGGAAATTCTTGTCCCTTTACAGTTCTTCCTTAAATTCCATATTTTTTTCGCAATATATTTCTACCTTTCACTTAACATGGTAATTCTCTGTGTTCCTCTGTTCTTATTTTCACTTTTACATTTGGTGCTTGCGTCTCCTTCCTGTTCGTAATGCCGAGTAAATCCGTGAGAGGTATTTTGGCCCGGCCAGGGTACGTGTTTGATGCACTTTGAAAATGGCTGGTGTAAATACTGAGTGTGGAAGTTAACGGAGAGTTGGGGCGGAAGGGGCGTGGAATAGTCGAGGAGGAGGAGAGGAAGGGTTGTGGAACAGGTGAGAAGGAGAGGTAGAAGGGTTGTGGAACGAGAGGGGAGGAAGGGTTGTGGAACAGGTGGAAAATGAGGATAGAGGGTAAGTGGCAAGAAATGGAGAGTGTTGAGGGTGAGGGGGAAAAAAAGAGACGGAAATCAAAGATAAGAAAGTTTTGGTGGAGGAAGAGTAAGGGAGAGGAAAAGATGAAGAGAGGAAGAGGGGAAGAGAGAGGAGACAAAGGCAGAGGTATACAGGAAAGGAAGGAAAAAAAAGGTTATGTATAAATACTTACCTGTTTGTACTGTAAGGGGAGGTAGTCTTGCACTCGTATCTCCCCATGTTTTGAACATTCTCCACTATATTACAACTTGTAAGTTATGTATGCTCTCTGCATGCATATGTTACAAGCAAGTGGGTCGTTACCTAGTCAATTGGTCCTTTAATTTATAAAAACAGTGACTTGATTCAAGACAGCGAAGCCATGGCAGAAATCCTAAATTACTTTTTTGCATTTGTGTTTACGATTGAAGACAATAAATGGCCCGAACCCAGTTTCATTGATACTAGAGATGAACGTTTTGGAACAAATTGACAAAAAATGGTGAAGACATCCCATCAGCAATAAACGAAATGAAAATAGAACGGTACTTCCTGATAGATTTTATCCCAGGACAATTAGAGCGGCGAAAAATGAGTTAGTTAAGCCCGTGACTGCCCATTTCAATAATTCACTTGCCACAGCAAAAGTTCCAGATGAATGGAAGTTTATCAATGTAGCAAAGATTTATAAAAAAAAAAAAAAGGAATATGTCCCATCAGCTTCACGTCTGTAGTGGGAATAGTTATGGAAACCATCATTCGAGATAGAATTGCAAACCATTTAGAGGACCACCAGAATTGTAAACCATTTACAGGACTACCTCTTCATAAACGATTCTCAGGATGGTTTTCGACGAAATCGCTCATGTCTGACAAATCTCCTTGATTTCATGGCTTAATGAACGTTTGTCACGAAATAAGCAGTTGATGTCATTTATCTCGATCTTCAAAAAGCATTCGATAAGGTTCCGCATCAAAGGTTACCAGCAGAAATTAAGTTGCATAGCAGTGATGGGGTTGTACTTGTATGGATAGAAGGAATTTTGGTTGACTGGCCGTAAATCAAGTGTTATGATTAATGGTCAAGCCTCAGTATGGGTAGACGTAACAATTGTGTGCCTCTGGGATCAATCTTGGGACCTATGCTGTTTCTCATATATATATATATATATATATATATATATATATATATATATATATATATATATATATATATATATATATATATTGATACCAAACTGATACTAAGCTGCATTGCGAGATATCAAAATTCGAGAATCATACAATACTGAGAAATGAATGTACAAATGAACATGAACGTCTACAGCTTCAGAATGACACAGATGGGCTGTTTTGGAGTAAAAACATTAAAGCAAGCTGCAGTATGAATTCAGTTGAACTGCAGAAGGTAAACGAGGAAAAAGGTTTGGGCGTAATAATCTCTGGTGACCTAAAAAAAAAAAAATATTACAAAAGCTGTGAAAAGAGAGAAAAATTTTTGGAATCATAGGTAGGGCCTTCTAATTTAAGTCCAGGGAACTCATCCTTGATCTCTACAATTATTGGTTCGTCCCCTTCTTGAATATTGTGTTCAGTTTGATCCCCCTTAAAAAAAGAAGAAGGACAGACAGACAGAATGGAAACTGCCGCGTTTAGCTACCAAGATGATTCCCGAGCTGAGAAACAAATCCTATCAGAGCCGACCAAACGACTTTAATCTGTTTAGCTTAGAAGAGAGAAGGGTCAGAGGTGATCCAGTAAGATATACAAAATTATCAGAGACTTTGATAATCTTGATCTGTTAAGCTACTTACGTGATATATTTGATTTCACTTATGATAATGGATACAAACTCTTGGTCAATCGTTTTACCTAGAAGGAGGCGAAGATATTTGGAATGATTTGCTAATTAGAGTGGTTGAGTATTCCTGGTAAATTATATGGGAGGGTATTGATTGAGAGGGTGAAGGCATGTACAGAGCATCAGATTGGGGAAGAGCAGTCTTGTTTCAGAAGTGTTACTGAGGATGTGTGGATCAGGTGTTTGCTTTGAAGAATGTATGCGAGAAATACTTAGAAAACCAAATGGATTTGTATGTAGCATTTATGGATCTGGAGAAGGCATATGATAGACTTGATGGAGATGCTCTGTGGAAGGTATTAAGAATATTTGGTGTGGGAGGCAAGTTGCTAGAAGCAGTGAAAAGTTTTTATCGGGGATGTAAGGCATGTGTACGTGTAGGAAGAGAGGAAAGTGATTGGTTCTCAGTGAAAGTTGGTTTGCGGCAGGGGTGTGTGATGTTTCCATGATTGTTTAATTTGTTTACGGATGGGGTTGTTAGGGAGGTGAATGCAAGAGTTTTGGAAAGAGGGGCAAGTATGCAGTCTGTTCTGGATGAGAGAGCTTGGGAAGTGAGTTAGTTGTTGTTCGCTGATGATACAGCGCTGGTGAGTGATTCGTGTGAGAAACTGCAGAAGCTGGTGACTGAGTTTGGTAAAGTGTGTGAAAGAAGGCGTGGGGTATAGATAGAGTTGTGCAGAGGAGGGTGGATGTGCTGGAAATGAGATGTTTGAGGACAATATGTGGTTTGAGGTGGTTTGATAGAGTAAGTAATAATAGGGTAAGAGATATGTGTGGTAATAAAAAAGAGTGTGGTTGAGAGAGCAGAAGAGTGTGTTTTGAAATGGTTTGGTCACATGGAGAGAATGAGTGAGGAAAGATTGACCAAGGCGATATGTGTGTCAGAGGTGGAGGGAACAAGGAGAAGTGGGCGACCAAATTGGCGACCAAATTGGAGGTGGAAAGATGGAGTGAAAAAGATTTTGAGTGATCAGGGCCTGAACATGCAGGAGGGTGAAAGGCGTGCAGAGTGAATTGGAACGATGTGGTATACCGGGGTCGACGTGCTGTCATTGGATTGAACCAGGGCATGTGAAGCGTCTGGGGTAAACCATGGAAAGTTGTGTGGGGCCTGGATGTGGAAAGGGAGCTGTGGTTTCGGGCATTATTGCATGACAGCTAGAGACTGAGTGTGAACCAGTGGGGCCTTTGTTGTCTTTTCTAGTACTACTTCGCACACATGAGGGGGGGGAGGGGGATGGTATTCCATGTGTGGCGAGGTGGCGATGGAAATGAATAAAGGCAGACAGTGTGAATTGTGTGCATGGGTATATATATATATATATATATATATATATATATATATATATAAGTGTCTGTGCGTGTATATATATGTGTACATTGAGATGTATAGGTATGTATATTTGCGTGTGTGGACGTGTATGTATATACATTGTGTATGGGGGTGGGTTGGGCCATTTCTTTCGTCTGTTTCCTTGCGCTACCTCGCAAACGCGGGAGACAGCGACAAAGCAAAATAAAAAAAAAAATAATAACGTTGAGATGTATGGGTATGTATATTTGCGTGTGTGAACGTGTATGTATATACATGTGTATGTGGGTGGATTGGGTGCCGTACTGAAGGTGCCACGATGGCATCAACAGGCACCAGCACTACAAAAATACATAAGAGCATTAACCCCACACCTAATACATGCGCTCTTCTCTGATGGTAACGGTGACCGTTAAACAGACCCACATTTCAAGTTTCCGTTTTCTCTCTTTGGTGGGGTAGTGCCATGCTCTGTGAACAAAAATTCATTTTGAGTACATTAACTAATCTTTTTGGTAAATGAGGACCTTGCAGTCGTGATTTAAAACTTTCTTACTTAAAAAGAGAAGAAAATACGATAAGAATTTGAACTGTTGGAACTAAAATATTAGTGTTATATAATTACAGCTCACGAGAGTCTGCGGTATGTGATAACTCCTATCGTGGAGTTGCCAGGTATTTGAAGCGAAACATTTAATTTTCTTTGGATTATCATTCTCATCTTAAACAAGTTCTAACAGTTGCTTTGTTTACATCGTAGCAGCGAAAGGCTTGTGTCTTCATTAAGGGTTTAACCTCGAGAAGTAGGCTTGTATTGTGGTCGTCCAGTGTCAAAGAAGTATAAAGATAGCGAACTTTCGCTGGACAGTACGATTCTTGAGCACGACGCTACGACCCTTCAATGCGACGATACGACCCTTAGGTATAGTGGCCTCATCTTTGATTTGAACCTAAGGGACGTATGTCTAAGGCTATTCCATCGTACTCGTGGGCTGCACTGTCTTCCACAAGTTTGGTATACCGTCGTCGTCCACATGTATGGTATACCGTCCTCGTCCACATGTATGGTATACCGGCCTCGTCCACCAGATGTTATACCGGCGTCGTTCTCAAGGATGGTATACGGTCGTCGTCCACATGGATGGTATACCGGCATCATACATAAGTATGGTATACCATCGTCGTCCACTTGATGGTATACCGGCGTTGTCTACGTGGTATACCGGCGTCGTACACATGGATGATATACCGGCGTCGTAGACAAGGATGGTATACCGGCTTCGTCCACAAGATAGTATACCGGCGTCTTAAGGATGGTATACCGTCGTTGTCCACATGGATGATATACCGGCGTCGTACATAAGTATGGTATACGGTCGTCGTACACAAGGATGGTATATCAGCGTCGTTCTCAAGGATGGTATACCGTCGTCGTCCACATGGATGGTATACAGCGTCGTCCACAAGGATGGTATGCTGGCTTCGTTCACAAGGATGGTATACTGGCGTCGTCCACATGGATGATATACCGGCGTCATCGTCAAGGATGGTATACCGGCGTTGTCCACATGGATGGTATACCAGCGTCGTGCACAAGGATGGTATACCGGCGTCGTGCACAAGGATGATATACCGTCGCCATCCACAAGCATGGTATACCGTCTTCGTACACAAGGTGTGTGGCAATACGTTTGGTAAGCAAAATTTACATTAACATTAGTAAATTAGTAAGGTGTTGATAGGGTAGTAGGTAGCATCAGCTTCATTGTTGACCGTATGAGAATTACTCATTTAGAATCTGAATCTGGAACTCAACTATTACTGGAACTGTGAATCTAGAACACAGTTGTGAGCCTGGAACACAGTTGAGCCTGGAACACAGCTGTGAGTCTAAAACAGTGGTGTGAGTCTGGAACACAGTTAGGTATAGATGTGTGGAGAGGTTCGAGGCTGTGGTGCACGCGGGAGCTGGGTGAAGTGGGCTCCTTTGAGGCAGAAGGCCTGTGGGCAATGACGTACCATACACTGCATGTCGGGTGGCCTTCCCACGACCGTCGCCCTCCTGTTGTGGCGTCGCTGCTGGTCGTCTGGCCGGTGTTGACTTCCCGCCCCACAGTGTCGGTACGTGTAGCTTGGGGCCTCTGTGCCCGACCGTGGGTTATGTCCATACCTCTTATACGCCTTTTGGAAGTTGTAGGGGTGATGATGACCCAGCTACCATATGTCCCCAGCTGCTGCTAATGCAGGTCGGGGATAGTAATGTCAGCCATAGACCATGAAAGGACATCTGCTCACTGCGTCCAACCTCAGTCGCCAGGTCGTATTACCCTGTTAGGTGTAAGAGTTGCCCTTTTGTGGCTTCATCTCCACTACTCATAACGAAGCTTGTAAATGACTCCTAAGAGCGCTGGACATACAGTAGTCATGTACACTCCATCACTCAAAACACCCATCCGAAACACCACACCCCTGCAGAAACAACCCATCATGGACCAGCACAAACATCTTTAACCCAGACAGCGAAAACTAACCTAATTATTCCACTGCCACACTTAGCACAACCTTCGCATTACACATCCTGGATGGTTTCCACCAGCCATAACCCTCCCCCTCCCCTACACACACACACACACACACACACACACACACACAGAGTATTAGTGGAGGTGAACAGCAGTAAATTATGTGACATCGTCCTCCGACACATTTCCATACAGAAGATTCTTAACACCGCCCTTCACAGAAACTACAAGCCGGCCACAAGGCCAAAGACCTACAAAAGGCTTCGCCTCATCCAGAGTCCTCAAGATCCACAATGGAGTCTTCCAGGACCACTTCGTTGTCCAACACTCTCCATGTCTCATCCACAACGACCTTCCTCTACCCCCTGCAAACCACATTGTGAAAATCCTTTCATATTCAGATGACCTCGCACTCGCATCACATCACCCTGAAACCAAACGAGGACAACCAAACATGCACGATTGCATCACGCACTTAGATCAATGGCTTAAACCAACGTCCGCTTCCTTACAGGAATTCACCGTCTCCCACATTAAGTCCTGGCCTACGTGAGTCCAACCTCCCATATTCTATATAATCAAGCACAACCGTTTAGGAAAACTCCTCATCGTACTTGGTGTCTGGTACAACACACACATGACATTCTCTCCCCACACCACCATCGTCATCACTAACCGCTTCCTCAAAAGACTTTTTGGCACTAGCTTTATGCAAGGCCCTTGTGATCATCCTCTGCGAGGAGTTTAACCATTCCAGCCTAAACTGTGCTTCGCCTGCTTGGCCATTCACCCTTTTAAAAGCAACATAACCAACCTGCAAATCACAAAATACAGGGCTTTTAGAATAATAACTGGTTGCTGAGCTGCCACAAACGTTCAGAACTTGCACTAACAAAAATGCTTTCAGTACAATCACACCTCATCACGCTTGGCACCCAAATTCTTTGCGGCATCATTGAACCCCTCCCAACCTAAGCAATTTCATAAGCAACTACCAAACCACAAGTGGATAAGCAACTACCAAACCACAAGTGGAAATAGAATAAGCTCGCTCCTGCCTCACACTTCACCAACACATACTCACAGAGCCTCTTCCCCCTTCCTCATTCCACCAGCAAACACAACAGTGACAAAGAATGTTCACCTTGTAGTGACCGGACAAATTCTAAACTACCGCACCGGAACCCAGTCCTGAAGTGCCCTCTACACTCATCTGAAACTACACTACCCAGACATATACGAGTTGTACTTTGTCGTGCTCATCGTGGATATCACCCATCTCTCTAACATTTTAAACACCGATAAACCACATCACAAAACACCGTCATACTCAAGACGCAACTTCCATACCGAAGATATGGACCATTTATCCCTTAGTTTGCCTGCTCTAACCCCACAAACACACATCACTACACTTCATAATCTTTGGTCTCAGCCAGTAGACGCGGTAGGAGCTTCATAGAAGGAGCCTGGGCATATAAAGGTACGGTGAGGTACTTCATGAACCCATGGTTACCAGTTATATTGATTACTTGTTGCTAGTTACAAAGCAAAAGAAGCAGCAACAGACCAAAAACACTGGGATCAGTGTGTGCGGGTAGTCCATAGCAAGGCAGACGGGTAAGTAAGGGGAAGTGTCCGTTCTTATGAATTCTTATGATGACGTCGTCCGGAACAGGTTAGGTATTACTGTGCGTAAAGTTGTTGGCTATTGTGTCTGAGGGAAGGGAGCGCAGGCAACAGCTGGCAGGGCATGAGGAGGAGGAGAGAGAGAGAGAGAGAGAGAGAGAGAGAGAGAGAGAGAGAGAGAGAGAGAGAGAGAGAGAGAGAGAGAACGGGTAAGCCCAAGATCTCTTGACTACATTATCACAATGGAAACAAATGGCACGAGGGCATCTGGCTGGGAGGAGGGAGGGAGGTAATTGTGTTTCACCCTACCTCTAATAGAGTCATGTCAGTCGTACGCCCTACGTCTGTTGGGCTCATGTCGGCCGTTCGTCCTACGTCAGGTGAGGTCATGTCGGCCGTTCGTCCTACGTCAGATGAGGTCATGTCGGCCGTTCGTCCTACGTCAGGTGAGGTCATGTTCGCGCTACATCTGATGGGGTCGTCTGTCGTTTGCCCTACGTTTGGAGGTGATGTCGGTCGTTCTCCTTACGTTTGGTCGACTCGTTTCCTTTGTTCCCCCTTCGACTGGTGGGGGGTCATGCCCGTAGTTAACCCTACGTTTAATAGTCGTATCCGTCGTTCACCCTCCGTCTGGTGAGGTCAAGTCCGTCGTTCACCTAACGTCTGGTGGGATGATGTCGGTCGTTCACCCTTTGTGTCTGGTGGGGTCATTTGAGTCGTGTACCCTACGTTTGGTGATGTCCGTCGTTCCCCCTACGTTAAGTGGTGGTCATGTCTGTCGGTCGCCCTACGCGGAGGGGTCATGTGGTCGTACCCCTGGGGAAGGGAGAGGAGCAGGAGAATCCTCGGGGTGAGAGAGAGAGTCGTCCTGGCCATGATGCGGATGTTCTAGAGGGAAGAAAGCTTAGCTTCAGAAGCGTCCAGCTAACTACGAGCCATTACGAGAAGTTCTGTAACTATGAAGTACATGTTCCATCCACGATTATCATCAATATTAGTAATGAATAAAACATCTGTAAAGCGATTATTTTGCTGTATATCTCTGTTTTTGTCAGTACATAACGAAGTCGTCTCCGGGAGTGCAAAGTGTTGAAGGAGGCTCTCGTTATGTGCAGATAGCGACCTGCAATGTTAATCATTCCTGTGGTAGATTTTTAAGTGGGAGTCCAGCAGTCGCGAGGGATTAAACGCAGTTCTTATGTGTGTCTTTCGGGAAGTTACCGTTCACCTTTGGACGGCACTAAATTCTCTTGACGTACAAGTTTCCCTCCCGCCCTCCTTCCCTCCCCCCATCTACTCCCCTTCTCTTCTTTCCACCTACCCTCCCCTTCATCTCTGTCACTCCAGGATCATCATTACACTATGCATGTCGGCCCCTCATGTCGGTCCTCATTATATCCGATCTCATCACACGGCTTCAGTTCACCTCAGCTTACTGGCCTCATTATAAGTTACGATATTCTAGAGGGGTTGGGGGATGGTGTGGGTATTGCGTGTCCTGGTCATGCATTTTATATCAGACGTTGCTCGTCACATCTTCATAATCTGCTTTCAAACTCGTGGGAGAAAAAAAAAATAATCTTATTACCATTACACGATTTTCGCCTGAGACCTCTTGCGTGGCGTTCAGCGTCCTGGAAATTAATTCCATTACTTAGAATCATTTTAATGATGATAATAAGATGTAGCTGGCACCTCCAGATATTGTGCCATAAATATCACAGTGATGCAGTGTGAGGGAAAAATCGAGTCTCCTTCTTTGGAACATTTTCGTATTAAACCAGAGGCGAGCGAACCGTAGCCGAGGGAACTTCTAAGTGAGGCAAGGCGGCGGGTTTGGATGGTATTGCAGTGGAATTCATTAAAAAATGGGGTGCCTGTGTTGTTGTTTGGTTGCTAAGGATATTCAGTGTATGTATGGTTCATAGTGAAGTGCCTGAGGATTGGTGGGATGTATGCATAGTGCCATTGTACAAAGGCAAAGTGGATGAAGGTGAGTGCTCAAATTACAGAGGTATAAGCTTCTTGATTATTCCTGGGAAATTATATGGGAGGGTATTGATGGAGAGGGTAAGGGCATGTACAGAGCATCAGATTGGGAAAGATCAGTGTGGTTTCAGAAGTGGTAGACGATGTGTGGATCAGGTGTTTGAAGAATGTATGTGAGAAATACTTAAATAAACAGATGGATTTGTTTGTAGCGTTTATGGATCTAGAGAGGGCATATGATAGGGTTCATAAAATGCTTCCTGGAACGTATTAAGAATATATGGTGTGGGAAGTAAGTTGCTAAAAGCAGTGAAAAGTTTTTACCGAGGATGAGACGTGTACAAGTCGGAAGAGAGGAAAGTGATTGGTTCCCAGTGAATGTCGGTTTGCGGTAGGGGTGCGTGATATCTCCATGGTTGTTTAATTTGTTTATGAATGGGTTGGTTAGGGAGGTGAATAAAGAGTTCTAGAGAGAAGGGCAAATATGTAGTCTGTTGTGGATTAGAAGGCTTGGGAAGTGAGTCAGTTGTTCTTCGCTGGTGACACATCGCTGGTGGCTGAATCGGGTGAGAAACTGCAGAAGCTGGTGACAGTTTGGTAAAGTGTGTGAAAGAAGAAAGCTGAGAGTAGATATGAATAGAGCAAGGTTATTATTAGGTTCAGTAGGCTTGAGGGACAAGGAAATTGGGAGGTAAGTCTGAGAGGAGGAAAACTGGAGGAAGCGAAAAGATTTAGATATCTGGGAGTGGATTTAGCAGCGGATGGAACTATGGAAGCGGAAGTGAGTCACAGGGTGAGGGTAGGGGCAAAGGTTCTGGGTGCGTTGAAGAATTTGTCGAGGCGAGAACGTTATCTCGGAAAGCAAAAATGGGTATGTTTGAAGGAATAGGCTCTATATAGACAGGGTTGTGCAGAGGAGGACGGATGTGTTGGATGTGAGATATTTGAGGACAGTATGTGGTGTGCGGTGGTTTGATCGAGTAAGTAATGAAAGGGTGAGAGAGATGTGTGGTAATTAAAAGAGTGTGGTTGTGAAAGCAGAAGAGGGTGTATTGAAATGGTGTTATATGGAGAGAATAAGTGAGGAAAAATTGACAAAGAGGATATATGTGTCAGAGGTGGAGGGAACGAGGAGAAGAGGGAGACCAAATTGGAGGTAGAAGGATGGGGTGAAAAAGATTTTGAGCGATCGGGGGGCCTGAATATACAGGGGGGTGAAAGGCTTGCAAGGGATAGAGTGAATTGGAACAACGTGGTATACCGGGATCTACATGCTGTCAATGGATTGAACCAGGGCATGTGAAACATCTGGTATATATACATATACCATGAAAAAAGATGGCTCCCAGCCTGGGCCAAAATCGTTTCCTCTAACACAAATCTAAGAAATTCATGTTAAGATACTTTTTTCCGCGACACCATTTTTTCTGGCGATCACCTGAAACAAAGAGAATGGGTAATGCGGGTATCTGAGAAAATGGGATGTGATCCCTGTGAAAGACCCGCCGCAGATGTTGCTTTGATGATATCCATCGTCTCGTGCAGTTGGGTGATTGATTCGCCTTTTTCCAATCACACGCATTCTTGATTCATCGATGATGTGGTGCAGGTAGCAGTATATATAGAGCAAGTTACCATTCATTACTCGTATGCACTCTCACTCTCATGTCTCTTGACTCCACTGGTAAACCTTATTCTGCAACGATATAGAACTTGGATGATTACAGATCATGAACAGTTGTAGGCACATTGGAAATGATCCACGTAATTTTGGCATGTAGTGATTATTTCAGATAGTTTCATGTATATAGTTGCTATTGTCGCTATGATGATCATCATAATGATAGAAATAACTAATAATGATAACATTAATGATAGTGGTATTCATAGTGAGTGATGATGATGATGATGATGGTAATTATGATAATAATGATGATGATAATAATAGTAATGATGATAGTAATGATAATAATAATGATAATGATAACCGTTACGGCAGACTATGTACCTTTATACATACATACATACATGCATACATACATATATATACACAGTCATACATACACACAGACATACATACACTTGCTAAACGATTACGATATGCAGGAAGGCTAGTATTGCCTCGGTTTTGGAGTTATTTACTGCGTGCTTACCACCTAACTGCCAGAGATCGATCTAAAATGGGGAGTAATTTTTTTTTTGAGGACAGTTACACATTACATGAATTTCATTAAACCCGAAACTGATGCATTATGGCTGATCTCCCGCATTAGAGTACAACCACACGTCTGAATGGAGCTGTTAAAGGGAAAAAGAAAATATTGTTGCAGATGCTAAAAAGATGAAGACCTAGAATGCTCGTATGTTAGGAAATTGTCGGATTAGAATAATAACAATATATTAAAAGTGCAACGATGCAATCCATGTGTCACGTGGCCTGGAACTGATAAGGACTGGTTGTTATCTGCCTTAGTTTGTCCACATGACTGTGCCACCACCACGTTGTCCACAGGACTGTGCCACCACCACGTTGTCCACATGACTGTGCCACCACCACGTTGTCCACAGGACTGTGCCACCACCACGTTGTCCACATGACTGTGCCACCACCACGTTGTCCACATGACTGTGCCACCACCACGTTGTCCACAGGACTGTGCCACCACCACGTTGTCCACATGACTGTGCCACCACCACGTTGTCCACAGGACTGTGCCACCACCACGTTGTCCACATGACTGTGCCACCACCACGTTGTCCACAAGACTGTGCCACCACCACGTTGTCCACATGACTGTGCCACCACCACGTTGTCCACATGACTGTGCCACCACCACCACGTTGTCCACATGACTGTGCCACTACCACGTTGTCCACATGACTGTGCCACCACCACGTTTGTCCACATGACTGTGCCACCACCACGTTGTCCAGAATGACTGTGCCTCCACCACGTTGTCCACATGACTGTGCCACCAACCACGTTGTCCAGAATGACTGTGCACCACCACGTTGTCCACATGACTGTGCCACCACCACCACGTTGTCCAGATGACTGTGCCACCACCACGTTGTCCACAACTGTGCCACCACCACGTTGTCCACATGACTGTGCCACCACCACCACGTTGTCCAGGTGACTGTGGCCTCCACCACGTTGTCCACAATGACGTGCCTCCACCACGTTGTCCACATGACTGTGCCACCACCACGTTGTCCACATGACTGTGCCCACACCACGTTGTCCTCATGACTGTGCCACCACCACGTTGTCCACATGACTGTGCCACCACCACGTTGTCCACATGACTGTGCCACCACCACGTTGTCCTGATGACTGTGCCACCACCACGTTGTCCAGATGACTGTGCCACCACCACGTTGTCCACATGACTGTGCCACCACCACGTTGTCCACATGACTGTGCCACCACCACGTTGTCCAGATGACTGTGCCACCACCACGTTGTCCAGATGACTGTGCCACCACCACGTTGTCCACATGACTGTGCCACCACCACGTTGTCCACATGACTGTGCCACCACCACGTTGTCCACATGACTGTGCCACCACCACGTTGTCCTGATGACTGTGCCACCACCACGTTGTCCACATGACTGTGCCACCACCACGTTGTCCACATGACTGTGCCACCACCACGTTGTCCACATGACTGTGCCACCACCACGTTGTCCAGATGACTGTGCCACCACCACGTTGTCCACATGACTGTGCCACCACCACGTTGTCCACATGACTGTGCCACCACCACGTTGTCCTGATGACTGTGCCACCACCACGTTGTCCAGATGACTGTGCCACCACCACGTTGTCCACATGACTGTGCCACCACCACGTTGTCCACATGACTGTGCCACCACCACGTTGTCCAGATGACTGTGCCACCACCACGTTGTCCTGATGACTGTGCCACCACCACGTTGTCCACATGACTGTGCCACCACCACGTTGTCCACATGACTGTGCCACCACCACGTTGTCCACATGACTGTGCCACCACCACGTTGTCCACATGACTGTGCCACCACCACGTTGTCCACATGACTGTGCCACCACCACGTTGTCCACATGACTGTGCCACCACCACGTTGTCCACATGACTGTGCCACCACCACGTTGTCCACATGACTGTGCCACCACCACGTTGTCCACATGACTGTGCCACCACCACGTTGTCCACATGACTGTGCCACCACCACGTATACAGATGACTGTGCCACCACCACGTTGTCCACATGACTGTGCCGCCACCACGTTGTCCAGATGACTGTGCCACCACCACGTTGTCCAGATGACTGTGCCACCACCACGTTGTCCAGATGACTGTGCCACCACCACGTTGTCCACATGACTGTGCCACCACCACGTTGTCCAGATGACTGTGCCACCACCACGTTGTCCAGATGACTGTGCCACCACCACGTTGTCCAGATGACTGTGCCACCACCACGTTGTCCAGATGACTGTGCCACCACCACGTTGTCCACATGACTGTGCCACCACCACGTTGTCCACATGACTGTGCCACCACCACGTTGTCCACATGACTGTGCCACCACCACGTTGTCCACATGACTGTGCTACCACCACGTTGTCCACATGACTGTGCCACCACCACGTTGTCCACATGACTGTGCCACCACCACGTTGTCCACATGACTGTGCCACCACCACGTTGTCCACATGACTGTGCCACCACCACGTTGTCCAGATGACTGTGCCACCACCACGTTGTCCAGATGACTGTGCCACCACCACGTTGTCCAGATGACTGTGCCACCACCACGTTGTCCACATGACTGTGCCACCACCACGTTGTCCAGATGACTGTGCCACCACCACGTTGTCCACATGACTGTGCCACCACCACGTTGTCCACATGACTGTGCCACCACCACGTTGTCCACATGACTGTGCCACCACCACGTTGTCCAGATGACTGTGCCACCACCACGTTGTCCACATGACTGTGCCACCACCACGTTGTCCACATGACTGTGCCACCACCACGTTGTCCACATGACTGTGCCACCACCACGTTGTCCACATGACTGTGCCACCACCACGTTGTCCACATGACTGTGCCACCACCACGTTGTCCACATGACTGTGCCACCACCACGTTGTCCACATGACTGTGCCACCACCACGTTGTCCACATGACTGTGCCACCACCACGTTGTCCACATGACTGTGCCACCACCACGTTGTCCAGATGACTGTGCCACCACCACGTTGTCCAGATGACTGTGCCACCACCACGTTGTCCAGATGACTGTGCCACCACCACGTTGTCCACATGACTGTGCCACCACCACGTTGTCCACAACTGTGCCACCACCACGTTGTCCACAAGACTGTGCCACCACCACGTTGTCCACATGACTGTGCCACCACCACGTTGTCCACAACTGTGCCACCACCACGTTGTCCACAACTGTGCCACCACCACCACGTTGTCCACAACTGTGCCACCACCACGTTGTCCACAACTGTGCCACCACCACGTTGTCCACAACTGTGCCACCACCACGTTGTCCACAACTGTGCCACCACCACGTTGTCCACATGACTGTGCCACCACCACGTTGTCCACATGACTGTGCCACCACCACGTTGTCCAGGTGACTGTGCCACCACCACGTTGTCCACATGACTGTGCCTCCACCACGTTGTCCACATGACTGTGCCTCCACCACGTTGTCCACATGACTGTGCCACCACCACGTTGTCCACATGACTGTGCTACCACCACGTTGTCCACATGACTGTGCCACCACCACGTTGTCCACATGACTGTGCCACCACCACGTTGTCCACATGACTGTGCCACCACCACGTTGTCCAGATGACTGTGCCACGACCACGTTGTCCAGATGACTGTGCCACCACCACGTTGTCCAGATGACTGTGCCACCACCACGTTGGCAGCGATTTAGTCTAAATCTATATGTAATGTTTCGTTTCAAATCACTTTATTTCTATACTTGCCACTGGGTCGCTGGGGCGTTCAATTTCGTGAGTTCTGATACCTTAAGAAACCCCTACATTACTTCTTTGTTCTTTAGTTTAAGATTTTTGATTGAAGTACTTGCGTACTAAGAATCTCATGATTCCTTCATTTTTCTATGATTTTTTTTTTTATCTTCGTTTTTCTGTTTGTTGTTGGAGGATATGTGACGGAATACTAGAGGGTCCGAAACATGAGCAGTACAGATGGGCTTGGACTGAAGCAGACTTGACGTACGAGTGTAGAATCCCATCAGACATGCACGGACATGGATGATCCAAACCCCCACTAATTCTTAACTCTTATAGTCTTGATTTTCAAGAGATTTTGTATTTATGCTCAACAGGATCGTGGGCAGTAAGATATTTATTTGTGTATCTATCTGCTTTAAATTCTATAGAGGACTGATTTTTCTTGCTTGTTAGCTGAGACGACACGGGCCACTGAGGGTCTAATAAAGGCCGTCTCATATATATATATATATACGAACAAAGTGCATAGGAACGCGCACCTCTATAGAACATACAAACCTTCAGCAGCCAGGATCGAACCCGGGATCCCTGTGTAACAGGCGGGAATGCTACCACTAGGCTATGGGCCTGGCTAATAGGAAATAACTTCGAATACTATGTACTCGAACACCCTTCGTCTCACGTTGGTGAGCAACGGGGTCTACACTGGTCATATATATATATATATATATATATATATATATATATATATATATATATATATATATATATATAATACACCCTTGCCTGAGCCAGGTACCTGTTTTATCGACCAATCCTTAAGGGTAGATGAACAGCTGGGTTGACTGTGGACCGACTGTTGCAACTAGGATTCGAACCTGTGCGTTCGACCCCAGGCAGCCCGTGGATGCGTCACGGTCAGGAACGCTAACCGCTACACCACGATGGTCTACACCACGATGGTCTACACCACGGTGGTCTACACCACGGTGGTCTACACCACGGTGGTCTTGTACCATTCACCATCTCTAGTGACACGTGGAGCAAGGTTCAAGTAGGTTAGGACAAGACGATCCGGGGGGGGAGGTCAGATCTTGTCACTTATGGAATGACCTTGAAATTAACCTTGACCTTAGAAGCCGAGAGAATTGCTCTCTCTTGATGTACCGTATCGACATTCTCAATCACCCGGCTAAAGCAGGTTCGAACCCTCCCTTTACTGCTTTCAGACTGGGAATTGGATGGGGTCGAAATGTCTCGTCCTTTTTTCTCCTTTCTCCGTTGAGAAATCTTGACCAGGGGTCGCCCACTGCCTGAGTGAGCGTCGTCGGTCTTGCGCGCTTCCTCAGGGATCATCTCAGCCCTCCAGATCCCTCCCTCACTGGTCCTGCTATACGTCTATGGTACAACGGCCTCGATGTGTGCCACGACGCCAGAATTAGCGAGGAAGAATTCTGCTCCCGTCCGAGGTCGTCAAGTATGATTACCCGGAATTGTCTCGGCACGGAGATAACAGGGCCGAAATTGCTGGATTTCCCAAGAATTGCGTGGAGTCCGATAGTCTAAAGAGTCCAGATTAAGGGGATCAGATCTCCTCTCCCACTGTAAGGATCCAGCTTCTGCCCAGACCCAGGGAGGATCTGCTTCCTTATCGTAACCTTATGAATCGTTAAGCCGAAGCTTGCACACCCAAATCTCTCTCTCTCTCTCTCTCTCTCTCTCTCTCTCTCTCTCTCTCTCTCTCTCTCTCTCTCTCTCTCTCTCTCTGTATAATTAGTTTACTCGTTACCATGATAACTTCTCAGTTCTTTAATATCTGCAGTATCTCAGCTATGTGTATTTCTCAGCCAAGAATAATTTATTATTATTATTATTATTATTATTATTATTATTATTATTATTATTACACACACACACACACGCACATTCTTCTCGCATCTCATCATTATATGCAGAACTTCACCGTCGCTTCCTGATAATGATAACAACTGAATTTAACTAAATCCTTGAGGAAGACGTGAGGGGTCGGTGTTGGCTGGCACGGTGGCCGTCTTAGTAATAAAGTATGGGTCAGGGGGGTTCATACGTCGTCAGTGACCCAGAAAGCCAGGCTGGCAAGGGTACGATTATCTTGGTGGGGGCTTCCTTCTCCTGCTGTGCTGGCTGCTGTTCCTCCTGCTGTGCTAGCTGCCGTACTGTGGTTGCTGGATGGCTAGCTAGTTAGGACCGGGTGTTGGTGTTGCTCCCGCTGTGCTAGCTGACGTACTGTGGTTGCTGGATGGCTAGCTAGTTAGGACCGGGTGTTGGTGTTGCTCCCGCTGTGCTAGCTGACGTACTGTGGTTGCTGGATGGCTAGCTAGTTAGGACCGGGTGTTGGTGTTGCTCCCGCTGTGCTAGCTGCTGTGTTAGTTTGGTTGCAGCTGGTGCTGGGGAGCTAGGTAGAAAGGACCGGGTGTGCTGTTTGCAGCTGCTGTTAACCGGAACCTGGTGTGCTACAGCTGCTGCTCCCTCTGCTGCTAGCCTGTACCTAGTGTGCTACAGCTACTATAGCTGCTGCTGCAAGCCTGAACCTGGTGTTATGCCTGAGTTGATAACAAAATTTTTTTGTAGTGGTAACATTTTGTATCCATTTACACACACACACACACACACACACACACACTATCCGTCTCCCTCAACACTATAGGGAAAGGTGATTACAAGTGGGTAATTACCCACGCGTGAGCTTCAAGAACAGCCCCATCCTCATGACTGCAAGTGTCATCATCAATACAGATCCATAACAAGTGGATCAAATTGCAATAAGCCATTAGGTCCCTTCGAGGCTGTTTGTGGTAGTAGATGATGTCAGAAACCCGTAGATTGATGTGTGTGGTAACAGTAGAACGGTGTACAGATAATTCACAGAGAAAACCCCTGCAAAATGTCACCGTAGTGTTTATGTGAAGATTTTCTCTCCTACCTCGACCACCTTTTCATAGCCCTGACGTCAGTCATGTTCATCATCTCCCTGTGTTCTCAGCCTTTGCTTGCTCGTAATTCAGTTGACTCCTAATCATCATTAATATTGTTATCAGTAATATCTATTATTATTACTATTATTATTATTATTATTATTATTATTATTATTATTATTATTATTATTATTTTATTGTTATGTTTTATTATTATTACTATTATTATTATTATGATTATTATTATCATCCCACATCATTAGCTGGTCAGCAGCAGTTGTAGCCCCTGGAACAGGAGGAATTGTTCACAGAAAAGTGACCCCCCCCCCGTCCTGATCATTCATTACCTCGTCCCCATTCCTGCTTTTAACCCTCTGGTGTCGCCACATAAAGCTTCCTCTCACATGCCACAATGTTTTCCTCGATCTGAAAAAGCTTTTACCCGTCAGCTTCCGACTTGGGTCAGAGAGAGAGAGAGAGAGAGAGAGAGAATAGACTTATATAGGGTAATAGATCATATTTCTCTACGTTTGAAAAATTCGTAATTTTTCCGTTCGTTTACTATTGTTTTTCGCCGAGTGACATTTCGTTGTCGTTTGTGTGTCGAGGATTTTGACGTATGGACGCGGCAGATTGACTGGCCACACGGGCGAGGAGGAGTTGTCACTTGGTTATCCGAGAAAATGTATGATTATCCTTTGCTTCTGTCGTACACAAACGTTCCCGGACATGGAATCAGTGGGATGAATGGTTCCCACACACCCTCATGCCCCTATGTTAGTGAGGATTCGACCTGTACACGGAACTTTTCACCTTTCGTCAAAACTCGTTACACATTTCATGCCTATCAGTGTATTTTTTGCGTCATTGCGAATTCCAGTCTTTGTTTGTCTTGCTTTTGTTTATTCATGCCAGTTTGCTTTGCTATTTCGTATTAGCTTATTATCTTTCTCACCCTTCGTTATCAAGCAGGGATCTGCTATTTTAGTCTTGTTTCATAATTGCAGTCTCATGACTTAATAGTTCGTTTCTGTATATATATATATATATATATATATATATATATATATATATATATATATATATATATATATATATATAAAAATGCAATTGAGTGGGAGAAGTATAAAAGAAAGAGACAGGAGGTCAAGAGAAAGGTGCAAGAGGTGAAAAAAAGGGCAAATGAGAGTTGGGGTGAGAGACTATCAGTAAATTTTAGGGAGAATAAAAAGATGTTCTGGAAGGAGGTAAATAGGGTGCGTAAGACAAGGGAGCAAATGGGAACTTCAGTAAAGGGCGTAAATGGGGAGGTGATAACAAGTAGTGGTGATGTGAGAAGGAGATGGAATGAGTATTTTGAAGGTTTGTTGAATGTGTCTGATGACAGAGTGGCAGATATAGGGTGTTTGGGTCGAGGTGGTGTGCAAAGTGAGAGGGTTAGGGAAAATGATTTGGTAAACAGAGAAGAGGTAGTAAAAGCTTTGCGGAAGATGAAAGCCGGCAAGGCAGCAGGTTTGGATGGTATTGCAGTGGAATTTATTAAAAAAGGGGGTGACTATATTGTTGACTGGTTGGTAAGGTTATTTAATGTATGTATGACTCATGGTGAGGTGCCTGAGGATTGGCGGAATGCTTGCATAGTGCCATTGTACAAAGGCAAAGGGGATAAGAGTGAGTGCTCAAATTACAGAGGTATAAGTTTGTTGAGTATTCCTGGTAAATTATATGGGAGGGTATTGATTGAGAGGGTGAAGGCATGTACAGAGCATCAGATTGGGGAAGAGCAGTGTGGTTTCAGAAGTGGTAGAGGATGTGTGGATCAGGTGTTTGCTTTGAAGAATGTATGTGAGAAATACTTAGAAAAGCAAATGGATTTGTATGTAGCATTTATGGATCTGGAGAAGGCATATGATAGAGTTGATAGAGATGCTCTGTGGAAGGTATTAAGAATATATGGTGTGGGAGGCAAGTTGTTAGAAGCAGTGAAAAGTTTTTATCGAGGATGTAAGGCATGTGTACGTGTAGGAAGAGAGGAAAGTGATTGGTTCTCAGTGAATGTAGGTTTGCGGCAGGGGTGTGTGATGTCTCCATGGTTGTTTAATTTGTTTATGGATGGGGTTGTTAGGGAGGTAAATGCAAGAGTTTTGGAAAGAGGGGCAAGTATGAAGTCTGTTGGGGATGAGAGAGCTTGGGAAGTGAGTCAGTTGTTGTTCGCTGATGATACAGCGCTGGTGGCGGATTCATGTGAGAAACTGCAGAAGCTGGTGACGGAGTTTGGTAAAGTGTGTGGAAGAAGAAAGTTAAGAGTGAATGTCAATAAGAGCAAGGTTATTAGGTACAGTAGGGTTGAGGGTCAAGTCAATTGGGAGGTGAGTTTGAATGGTGAGAGGCTGGAGGAAGTGAAGTGTTTTAGATATCTGGGAGTGGATCTGTCAGCGGATGGAACCATGGAAGCGGAAGTGGATCATAGGGTGGGGGAGGGGGCGAAAATTTTGGGAGCCTTGAAAAATGTGTGGAAGTCGAGAACATTATCCCGGAAAGCAAAAATGGGTATGTTTGAAGGAATAGTGGTTCCAACAATGTTGTATGGTTGCGAGGCGTGGGCTATGGATAGAGTTGTGCGCAGGAGGATGGATGTGCTGGAAATGAGATGTTTGAGGACAATGTGTGGTGTGAGGTGGTTTGATCGAGTAAGTAACGTAAGGGTAAGAGGGATGTGTGGAAATAAAAAGAGCGTGGTTGAGAGAGCAGAAGAGGGTGTTTTGAAGTGGTTTGGGCACATGGAGAGAATGAGTGAGGAAAGATTGACCAAGAGGATATATGTGTCGGAGGTGGAGGGAACGAGGAGAAGAGGGAGACCAAATTGGAGGTGGAAAGATGGAGTGAAAAGGATTTTGTGTGATCGGGGCCTGAACATGCAGGAGGGTGAAAGGAGGGCAAGGAATAGAGTGAATTGGAGCGATGTGGTATACAGGGGTTGACGTGCTGTCAGTGGATTGAATCAAGGCATGTGAAGCGTCTGGGGTAAACCATGGAAAGCTGTGTAGGTATGTATATTGCGTGTGTGGACGTGTGTATGTACATGTGTATGGGGGGGGGTTGGGCCATTTCTTTCGTCTGTTTCCTTGCGCTACCTCGCAAACGCGGGAGACAGCGACAAAGTATAAAAAAAAAAAAAAAAAAAAAATATATATATATATATATATATATATATATATATATATATATATATATATATATATATATATACACGTCCCTGGGGATAGGGGAGAAAGAATACTTCCCACGTATTCCCTGCGTGTCGTAGGAGGCGACTAAAAGGGGAGGGAGCGGGTGCCTGGAAATCCTCCCCTCTCGTTTTTTTTTTTTTTTTTTTTTTTTTCAATTTTCCAAAAGAAGGAACAGAAAGGGGGCCAGGTGAGGATATTCCCTCAAAGGCCCAGTCCTCTGTTCTTAACGCTACCTCGCTAACGCGGGAAATGGCGAATAGTATGAAAAGAAAAAAAAATATATACACATATATATATATATATATATATATATATATATATATATATATACACACACACACACATCATGAATACCTTCATTGTTCAGAAAAACATTTGGTGTGGGTATGATGCCTCATTTGCTTACGGATAACTGAATGATTTCCGCACCTACGAGTTTTAGCAGAAAAGTCTCGGGGCAAGAAGGAACAGGACAGAACTGGTAGTAAGTTTGATCCATGGCGAGGATGGATGGTGATTGAGGAGTTGAACTTAAGTGGTCTCGATGAACTAGGTAGTAGATTAATAGTTAGAGTGGCAGGAACTTAGATTTATGAATCACTGGGAAGATAAGAGTCCATGGGAAAGTGTTGTTAGGGTGGCAGATGCGTGCACTGTAAAAATAACGAGTGAAAAAATTGTAAACGTTTTGACAGGAAAACGTGAATATTTTTTTTTTCCTATTCAGGAAATAAGCTGAAATGTGTCGGATTGCTAAGTTGGCTCGGAATAAAACTGAAATTTTTCTCTTTTTTTTTATTTGTATTTTCTACTTTTTCGTACAGACATTTTCGTCCGTAAAGAGGACCCAGTCATGAGGCAGGTTTAACTGTACGGAATATTCAGTGTTGAGTCACGGGGCCGGGTCAGTGACCAGTGTGTTTGGAGAGCTGTCATGTGCGTCGAGAGGGAGGGAGAGAGAGAGAGAGAGAGAGAGAGAGAGAGAGAGAGAGAGAGAGAGAGAGAGAGAGAGAGGATGTAGGTTAGGGTGGGAAAAGTACGGGGAAATTATTAATGATGAAAGTTGGGCGGAAATATGATGTAGGAGTTCCAGGGTCTGGTCTTTTAGCACAGAAATTTTACTTTTTTTTTCCTAGTGTATGCTACACGTTTCCCAGATTTATTCGTTTTGGTTTTTGGTTATTTTTTTTATCATTTTTGATGATGTGAATCGTTAAATTTCGAGCAGCTGCGGAGTCGTCCATAACAGTAGGAGGTGCTGAGTATTTTTTTTATTTTCTCTTGGTGGCCGAAGCTTGAGGCTGGCGGCGGCCATAATGACGCTTGTAGTTGGTTAGGCCTAAAGCCTGACCAACCAGCCAACCAGGCAGTTCCGAGGTGATGAAAGGGAAGGGACCTTAAGGCTTTAATGAGAGTCTTTGATCACTGTAAATCACAGTATGAAGTCTGTTGGGGATGAGAGAGCTTGGGAAGTGAGTCAGTTGTTGTTCGCTGATGATACAGCGCTGGTGGCTGATTCATGTGAGAAACTGCAGAAGCTGGTGACTGAGTTTGATAAAGTGTGTGAAAGAAGAAAGTTAAGAGTAAATGTGAATAAGAGCAAGGTTATTAGGTACAGTAGGGTTGAGGGTCAAGTCAATTGGGAGGTGAGTTTGAATGGAGAAAAACTGGAGGAAGTGATGTGTTTTAGATATCTGGGAGTGGATCTGGCAGCGGATGGAAACATGGAAGCGGAAGTGGATCATAGGGTGGGGGAGGGGGCGAAAATTCTGGGAGCCTTGAAGAATGTGTGGAAGTCGAGAACATTATCTCGGAAAGCAAAAATGGGTATGTTTGAAGGAATAGTGGTTCCAACAATGTTGTATGGTTGCGAGGCGTGGACTATGGATAGAGTTGTGCGCAGGAGGATGGATGTGCTGGAAATGAGAAGTTTGAGGACAATGTGTGGTGTGAGGTGGTTTGATCGAGTAAGTAACGTAAGGGTAAGAGAGATGTGTGGAAATAAAAAGAGCGTGGTTGAGAGAGCAGAAGAGGGTGTTTTGAAATGGTTTGGTCGCATGGAGAGAATGAGTTAGGAAAGATTGACCAAGAGGATATATGTGTCGGAGGTGGAGGGAACGAGGAGAAGAGGGAGACCAAATTGGAGGTGGAAAGATGGAGTGAAAAAGATTTTGTGTGATCGGGGCCTGAACATGCAGGAGGGTGAAAGGAGGGCAAGGAATAGAGTGAATTGGAGCGATGTGGTATACCGGGGTTGACGTGCTGTCAGTGGATTGAATCAAGGCATGTGAAGCGTCTGGGGTAAACCATGGAAAGCTGTGTAGGTATGTATATTTGCGTGTGTGGACGTATGTATATACATGTGTATGAGGGTGGGTTGGGCCATTTCTTTCGTCTGTTTTTTTTTTTTTTTTCCAAAAGAAGGAACAGAGAAGGGGGCCAGGTGAGGATGTTCCCTCAAAGGCCCAGTCCTCTGTTCTTAACGCTACCTCGCTATCGCGGGAAATGGCGAATAGCATGAAAAAAAAAAAAATATATGTGTATATGTGTGTGTGTGTGAGTGTGTGTATGTACGTGTATACTTATGTGTGTTCTAAGTGGTTACTGACTTGTTAGATATGTATTTTCAATATGTGTTCTTCCTTGGTTATTTTTCCCTTTTTCGTACATTTCTTGTTTAATTTTTCAGGTGTGTTACTAACTGTGACAGATGTGTTTTTTATGTGTTCTTTCTTTCCTTGTGTGTGTTAATGTATGCATGGTGTCGCCTCTTCAAGTCCGTTCTCATGCTTTTCCTTTGTCTCTCTAAATTTCGTTCTGATTCGAACAGATTTCCCATGTTGAACTGATTCTTACGGTTGGTTCTTCGTGCATGTTCCTTTGTCATTTTCCTTTTCGTACAGGTTTGTTCTGTCATGAGGTATGATGGCTATTTCTTCCTAGTATATCCGTTACTTCAGGGTTCGGAGTAGTTTTCAAGTGTGCATAATTTTCAGGGGTACTGATTAAGCCATTTGTGCGGTGATAGTTGTGTTTACCTCTTGAGGGCCTGGGTTCCCCTGTGGCCAAGTGTGTGGGGGGGAGTGCATCGTCTGTTACCTCCTCTATGTGCTCCTCCTTGGTCAAGTGTGTCCATGAGTGCTTACTTTGTTTTCCTCTTTCTGTTGTCTTCCATAGTGAAGGTTGTAGATGAGTAAATACCTCATTTTCAACTTTATTTGTCTTGCAGGGTGAAGGGTGTAGATGAGTACATACCTCGTTTTCATCTCTATGTTGTCTCTGCAAAGTGAAGGGGTGTGGATGAGTGCATACCACATTTTCTCCTCTATATCCCCCCTTCCCCCCCTTTGGTTAAGTGTATGTGTAAGCGCGCACGGTGTTTCCCTCCCCATCATGTTATTTTCCATTTTCAATTGTGCATGTCATTTCATACCTTGTTTCTTCCCCTTCACGCTCAGATCATTCGTTGGGTGAGCAGGGGAGCGAGTACCACCAAGTCTTGCTACTCATGGCACTCCACAGGGAGTGTGGATCACGCTTTACAGGCATTAAGAGGTCCTCCTTATGGCATTTAATGACCCAGACCAGATTACTCTGCCAACTAACTGAGGAACTTCAAAAAGTCATAGTAATAGCTGGCGGTTATAGAGGCACTGCATGTGTAGAGCGATACAGGCTGATTATGTCAACAGCTCTAGGACATAATCAAGAGATTAGAGACCAAAGATGTTATGTATGTTATTAGACTACCGGACAGATGGAGCTTTACACGTAAGACTGATTCTTCAAACACACGTAAGCTGTGTGTATGTACATGTTTTTGGTGTGCGTCCGTGTTTTTCTTTTTTCACAAGCCTATGTTTATGTGATTATTTTTGGTGAATGCTATTGCTGTCCCGTCTCTGAACACACACACGCGCGCCCACCAGATTGAGCCAGGTATCCATTTATCGACTAGCCCCAAGGGAGGATGAACACCTGGGTTGGCTCGGGATGGACTGCTTCTCCGAGGATTCGAGCCCGGCCGGGCCCCGGCATGAATCATGATCAGCGATGCAAACCACATCACGGGCAATCGTGTGTGTGTGTGTGTGTGTGTGTGTTATAGCGCTTATAGATCATAAATAACCTTGAATAAAAATATTTTCACAATCTATTTCGGAATAATATCTGTTTCGGAATAATGTAAGTTTATAACCTTTATTTCAAACCCGTGAGTGCAGGGAAACTGATAATCTCGTTTTCTTTCAGGTAAGGGTAACTTCTGCAGTCGGATGGAACAGCCTTTCCAAGACCTATGGAGACCCCCTGCCATTCGCTTTACTGTAAGTCTAGTAAAGTTAAGGAGAAAGTTGTGACGAACTGTGAGTAGCGAGTTACCTATCACAGGAAACCGCTCTTGAAACACCAAAAACATAACTGATTTTATGTGGTTAAGGTATGTGTACAGATATTGTCATATAGATTTGATGTTAGTGTTGTTTTATATATATATATATATATATATATATATATATATATATATATATATATATATATATATATATATATATATATATTACGTTAGACATCGTTCAGCGATGAAATCAGAACAACGGCTCGATCGTAGAGATGATAAATTTGTAACGTGGCAAGGGCCACATAGGTCGTGAGAATGTATGTGGTCACGGAGGTAGTCAGAACACCTGCGGCAGGTGTTAGAGAATTGTACGGTTGGTGGATGTTGCTTGACGCTGACCGCCTCAGTAACCCTGGGATTTGATAGACCCAAAACTCAGGTAACCAGCCAACCAACCAATCGAACGACGTCGTACAGTTCAATCATTTTTCCTCCCTGCCAAAATGCATCGGTTGTCGGGATCATTTACCTTCACTTCGATCGTATTCTGCCGAGAGACAGACCCATGGGATAGCTCCACAAACAGCTAACCTCTCCAGATGAGATAGTTGCCATACGGAATCGGCTTTACAATTGGGGTTGTATCGCTTCCGCCGTACTAACAGGAAAAAAAGGGGGTATTGCTGCCTGTGGAGATAGATTGGATATACGTCTTCCTAGAGTGGATTTTCGGCCTGAGGACTGTAATGGATATGTGCCGTGGCTGACAGGAGTTTGTTAAGCAAGCAGTAGTTTGTTAGCAGTGCCTCCTCCCTTTCCACCCCCCCCCCTCCAATACCCCCCACCCACCCTCCATTTTCTGGTCCATTTCAATGCTGCTGCCCCCCCTACAGTCACTGGGTCAGGCAGTTCAATTCGTCGGGGCCATTAGGTTCATCTGTAACGTGTAGGCTTACACATCCAATAGTCACGGCTGGTCGCTCGTCCTAAAGGTGGTCGGGCATAGCTAGGATTGGACGGGACATCCCAGCTAGAGGCAAATACCTGGTAAAGCTCGGTCGTGTTGAAAGCTGATTAGTCAAAAGCTTAAGGTTATGTGGCAACCTCCTGAGCAAGACGGTACGGTCCTTGAAGACGACGGTACGACCTTCGAAAGCGACGCCGGTGCGATCGATCCCCTCAGTAATAAGGTTCGAACTCTTGTCAGACGTCAGGTTATCAAGCCTAAGGGAGCTACCTTCGTGCTCAAGGGTCGTACCTTCGTGCTCAAGGGTCGTACCGTCGTGCTCAAGGGTCGTACCTTCGTGCTCAACGGTCGTGCCTTCATGCTCAACGGTCGTGCCTTCGTGCTCAACGGTCGTGCCTTTGTGCTCAAAGATCGTACCTTCGTGCTCAAGGGTCGTACCTTCGTGCTCAACGGTCGTGCCTTCGTGCTCAACGGTCGTGCCTTCATATGCAGTGGAGTCAGCATTTTCGATGTCGTATACTTCTTGGTTATCTTGGTTACATACATAATCATATATACTACGTACGTGTTGTGGATGCAAATGTATACAGATGCAGAAGATGCGTCATTTCCCTCCTTCCTCCGTGATTGTAACAGAATAGGTGGAATTCCCCCCTCCCCTCCCTTCCCATTCTGGGTAAGGACAGGTTGAACCCTCCCTCCTCCCGTGTTGGGAGGCTCTGGGGGCAGCCGTCGTCCTGCATCAGCTTATAAAAATGGAATATTATAGAAGGTTTAGCGAGCGAGCGGACACGATTGTGCCATTACGTGGAGCAGGTTCTTCATCAGTGTGAGTTTCCTTGTTTTGTGAGGCATCGATTTCATGTATTTTTATTATGATTATCGTGTCCTGACTCAGACAACATTTATATATATATATATATATATATATATATATATATATATATATATATATATATATATATATATATATATTTTTTTTTATACCTCGTCGCTGTCTCCCGCGTTTGCGAGGTAGCGCAAGGAAACAGACGAAAGAAAATGGCCCAACCCCCCCCCATACACATGTACATACATACGTCCACACACGCAAATATACATACCTACACAGCTTTCCATGGTTTACCCCGGACGCTTCACATGCCTTGATTCAATCCACTGACAGCACGTCAACCCCTGTATACCACATCGCTCCAATTCACTCTATTCCTTGCCCTCCTTTCACCCTCCTGCATGTTCAGGCCCCGATCACACAAAATCCTTTTCACTCCATCTTTCCACCTCCAATTTGGTCTCCCTCTTCTCCTCGTTCCCTCCACCTCCGACACATATATCCTCTTGGTCAATCTTTCCTCACTCATTCTCTCCATGTGCCCAAACCACTTCAAAACACCCTCTTCTGCTCTCTCAACCACGCTCTTTTTATTTCCACACATCTCTCTTACCCTTACGTTACTTACTCGATCAAACCACCTCACACCACACATTGTCCTCAAACATCTCATTTCCAGCACATCCATCCTCCTGCGCACAACTCTATCCATAGCCCACGCCTCGCAACCATACAACATTGTTGGAACCACTATTCCTTCAAACATACCCATTTTTGCTTTCCGGGATAATGTTCTCGACTTCCACACATTTTTCAAGGCTCCCAAAATTTTTGCCCCCTCCCCCACCCTATGATCCACTTCCGCTTCCATGGTTCCATCCGCTGACAGATCCACTCCCAGATATCTAAAACACTTCACTTCCTCCAGTTTTTCTCCATTCAAACTCACCTCCCAATTGACTTGACCCTCAACCCTACTGTACCTAATAACCTTGCTCTTATTCACATTTACTCTTAACTTTCTTCTTCCACACACTTTACCAAACTCCGTCACCAGCTTCTGCAGTTTCTCACATGAATCCGCCACCAGCGCTGTATCATCAGCGAACAACAACTGACTCACTTCCCAAGCTCTCTCATCCCCAACAGACTTCATACTTGCCCCTCTTTCCAAGACTCTTGCATTTACCTCCCTAACAACCCCATCCATAAACAAATTAAACAACCATGGAGACATCACACACCCCTGCCGCAAACCTACATTCACTGAGAACCAATCACTTTCCTCTCTTCCTACACGTACACATGCCTTACATCCTCGATAAAAACTTTTCACTGCTTCTAACAACTTGCCTCCCACACCATATATTCTTAATACCTTCCACAGAGCATCTCTATCAACTCTATCATATGCCTTCTCCAGATCCATAAATGCTACATACAAATCCATTTGCTTTTCTAAGTATTTCTCACATACATTCTTCAAAGCAAACACCTGATCCACACATCCTCTACCACTTCTGAAACCACACTGCTCTTCCCCAATCTGATGCTCTGTACATGCCTTCACCCTCTCAATCAATACCCTCCCATATAATTTACCAGGAATACTCAACAAACTTATACCTCTGTAATTTGAGCACTCACTCTTATCCCCTTTGCCTTTGTACAATGGCACTATGCACGCATTCCGCCAATCCTCAGGCACCTCACCATGAGTCATACATACATTAAATAACCTTACCAACCAGTCAACAATACAGTCACCCCCTTTTTTTATAAATTCCACTGCAATACCATCCAAACCTGCTGCCTTGCCGGCTTTCATCTTCCGCAAAGCTTTTACTACCTCTTCTCTGTTTACCAAATCATTTTCCCTAACCCTCTCACTTTGCACACCACCTCGACCAAAACACCCTATATCTGCCACTCTGTCATCAGACACATTCAACAAACCTTCAAAATACTCATTCCATCTCCTTCTCACATCACCACTACTTGTTATCACCTCCCCATTTACGCCCTTCACTGAAGTTCCCATTTGCTCCCTTGTCTTACGCACCCTATTTACCTCCTTCCAGAACATCTTTTTATTCTCCCTAAAATTTACTGATAGTCTCTCACCCCAACTCTCATTTGCCCTTTTTTTCACCTCTTGCACCTTTCTCTTGACCTCTTGTCTCTTTCTTTTATACTTCTTCCACTCAATTGCATTTTTTCCCTGCAAAAATCGTCCAAATGCCTCCCTCTTCTCTTTCACTAATACTCTTACTTCTTCATCCCACCACTCACTACCCTTTCTAAACAGCCCACCTCCCACTCTTCTCATGCCACAAGCTTCTTTTGCGCAATCAATCACTGATTCCCTAAATACATCCCATTCCTCCCCCACTCCCCTTACTTCCATTGTTCTCACCTTTTTCCATTCTGTACACAGTCTCTCCTGATACTTCCTCACACAGGTCTCCTTCCCAAGCTCACTTACTCTCACCACCTTCTTCACCCCAACATTCACTCTTCTTTTCTGAAAACCCATACTAATCTTCACCTTAGCCTCCACAAGATAATGATCAGACATCCCTCCAGTTGCACCTCTCAGCACATTGACATCCAAAAGTCTCTCTTTCGCACGCCTGTCAATTAACACGTAATCCAATAACGCTCTCTGGCCATCTCTCCTACTTACATAAGTATACTTATGTATATCTCGCTTTTTAAACCAGGTATTCCCAATCATCAGTCCTTTTTCAGCACATAAATCTACAAGCTCTTCACCATTTCCATTTACAACACTGAACACCCCATGCATACCAATTATTCCCTCAACTGCCACATTACTCACCTTTGCATTCAAATCACCCATCACTATAACCCGGTCTCGTGCATCAAAACCGCTAACACACTCATTTAGCTGCTCCCAAAACACTTGCCTCTCATGATCTTTCTTCTCATGCCCAGGTGCATATGCACCAATAATCACCCACCTCTCTCCATCAACTTTCAATTTTACCCATATTAATCGAGAATTTACTTTCTTGCATTCTATCACATACTCCCACAACTCCTGTTTCAGGTGTATTGCTACTCCTTCCCTTGCTCTTGTCCTCTCACTAACCCCTGACTTCACTCCCCAGACATTTCCAAACCACTCTTCCCCTTTACCCTTGAGCTTCGTTTCACTCGGAGCCAAAACATCCAGGTTCCTTTCCTCAAACATACTACCTATCTCTCCTTTTTTCACATCTTGGTTACATCCACACACATTTAGGCACCCCACTCTGAGCCTTCGAGGAGGATGAGCACTCCCCGCGTGACTCCTTCTTCTGTTTCCCATTTTAGAAAGTTAATACAAGGAGGGGAGGATTTCTGGCCCCCCGCTCCCGTCCCCTCTAGTCGCTTTCTACGACACGCGAGGAATACGTGGGAAGTATCATAAAAATCATAAAAATCATAATCATAAAAAGAATACATAGAATCGATGGTGTCAGAGCATGACCAGCGTAACCGAAATGTGGTCTGACGCAGGTTAGAATTTGATGCTCTTATGTTGAATGTTTAGGTGCGGATGATGAAGTATTCTTATTCCCTCGTCACTGCGATTCATTCAACAAATGTCCATAAGAAGTAGAACAGGCCAGCCCTCGCCACTTCGCATTTTATGCGCAGGAGCGTAACTCGGAGGCATCAGTATAACATCGGCCAGTAGGTGGCTGCCGGCCGTATGTCCAGTAATGAATTGTGAGATATTGAGCAGTACTGGACGTAGTGGTACACATGAAGACACATCTTCTGTTTCGACCAGTCTCTCCGAAGATGCTAGCACTCGTCCCTTAACCTCCTTGATTGCCCAGGCGGCATCGTGGTTCTCAGAGGGGCTAACAGCACCCTGGTGAATCACTAACTAGATTTGATGTTCTGACTGTTGATGTCCCATGTATGGGATGTACCCCCTCGGGGAGTTGACTGCTAGCGTCTCATGTATAGTATCCCATATATAAATAAATTCTCATTCAGTCATCGGGATGTTAACGATTGTTCAAAATTCACTTACTGGCATCTCAGAGGTTATTTCTAAATATTAGTACATATATTTATTTTTTTTATCTGAGAGGCCAATAGCCATTACACTGCTGGAGTGTACAATACAACAAGTTCGCCATATATATATATATACTTCCCACGTATTCCCTGCGTGTCGTAGAAGGCGACTAAAAGGGGAGGGAGCGGGGGGCTGGAAATCCTCCCCTCTCACTTTTTTTTTTTTAATTTTCCAAAAGAGGGAACAGAGAAGGGGCCCAGGTGAGGATATTCCCTCAAGGGCCCAGTCCTCTGTTCTCAACGCTACCTCGCTAATGCGGGAAATGGCGAATAGTATGAAAGAAAAGAAATATATATATATATTTATATATATATATATATATATATATATATATATATATATATATATATATATATATATATATATATATATATATGTTTCCTTGCGCTACCTCGCAAACGCGGGAGACAGCGACAAAGTATAAAAAAAAAAAAAAAAATATATATATATACATTTGTGGAGGCTAAGGTGAAGATTTGTATGGGTTTTCAGAAAAGAAAAGTGAATGTTGGGGTGAAGAGGGTGGTGAGAGTAAGTGAGCTTGGGAAGGAGACTTGTGTGAGGAAGTACCAGGAGAGACTGAGTACAGAATGGAAAAAGGTGAGAACAATGGAAGTAAGGAGAGTGGGGGAGGAATGGGATGTATTTAGGGAATCAGTGATGGATTGCGCAAAAATGCTTGTGGCATGAAAAGAGTGGGAGGTGGGCTGATTAGAAAGGGTAGTGAGTGGTGGGATGAAGAAGTAAGATTATTAGTGAAAGAGAAGAGAGAGGCATTTGGACGATTTTTGCAGGGAAAAAATGCAATTGAGTGGGAGATGTATAAAAGAAAGAGACAGGAGGTCAAGAGAAAGGTACACGAGGTGAAAAAGAGGGCAAATGAGAGTTGGGGTGACAGAGTATCATTAAATTTTAGGGAGAATAAAAAGATGTTCTGGAAGGAGGTAAATAAAGTGCTTAAGACAAGGGAGCAATTGGGAACTTCAGTGAAGGGCGCAAATGGGGAGGTGATAACAAGTAGTGGTGATGTGAGAAGGAGATGGAGTGAGTATTTTGAAGGTTTGTTGAATGTGTTTGATGATAGAGTGGCAGATATAGGGTGTTTTGGTCGAGGTGGTGTGCAAAGTGAAAGGGTTAGGGAAAATGATTTGGTAAACAGAGAAGAGGTAGTAAAAGCTTTGCGGAAAATGAAAGCCGGCAAGGCAGCAGGTTTGGATGGTATTGCAGTGGAATTTATTAAAAAAGGGGGTGACTGTATTATTGACTGGTTGGTAAGGTTATTTAATGTATGTATGACTCATGGTGAGGTGCCTGAGGATTGGCGGAATGCGTGCATAGTGCCATTGTACAAAGGCAAAGGGGATAAGAGTGAGTGCTCAAATTACAGAGGTATAAGTTTGTTGAGTATTCCTGGTAAATTATATGGGAGGGTATTGATTGAGAGGGTGAAGGCATGTACGGAGCATCAGATTGGGGAAGAGCAGTGTGGTTTCAGAAGTGGTAGAGGATGTGTGGATCAGGTGTTTGCTTTGAAGAATGTATGTGAGAAATACTTAGAAAAACAGATGGATTTGTATGTACCATTTATGGATCTGGAGAAGGCATATGTTAGGGTTGATAGAGATGCTCTGTGGAAGGTATTAAGAATATATGGTGTGGGAGGCAAGTTGTTAGAAGCAGTGAAAAGTTTTTATCAAGGATGTAAGGCATGTGTACGTGTAGGAAGAGAGGAAAGTGATTGGTTCTCAGTGAATGTAGGTTTGCGGCAGGGGTGTGTGATGTCTCCATGGTTGTTTAATTTGTTTATGGACGGGGTTGTTAGGGAGGTGAATGCAAGAGTTTTGGAAAGAGGGGCAAGTATGAAGTCTGTTGGGGATGAGAGAGCTTGGGAAGTGAGTCAGTTGTTGTTCGCTGATGATACAGCGCTGGTGGCTGATTCATGTGAGAAACTGCAGAAGCTGGTAACTGAGTTTGGTAAAGTGTGTGAAAGAAGAAAGTTAAGAGTAAATGTGAATAAGAGCAAGGTAATTAGGTACAGTAAGGTTGAGGGTCAAGTCAATTGGGAGGTAAGTTTGAATGGAGAAAAACTGGAGGAAGTAAAGTGTTTTAGATATCTGGGAGTGGATCTGGCAGCGGATGGAACCATGGAAGCGGAAGTGGATCATAGGATGGGGGAGGGGGCGAAAATCCTGGGAGCCTTGAAGAATGTGTGGAAGTCGAGAACATTATCCCGGAAAGCAAAAATGGGTATGTTTGAAGGAATAGTGGTTCGAACAATGTTGTATGGTTGCGAGGCGTGGGCTATGGATAGAGTTGTGCGCAGGAGGATGGATGTGCTGGAAATGAGGTGTTTGAGGACAATGTGTGGTATGAGGTGGTTTGATCGAGTAAGTAACGTAAGGGTAAGAGAGATGTGTGGAAATAAAAAGAGCGTGGTTGAGAGAGCAGAAGAGGGTGTTTTGAAATGGTTTGGTCACATGGAGAGAATGAGTGAGGAAAGATTGACCAAGAGGATATATGTGTCGGAGGTGGAGGGAACGAGGAGAAGTGGGAGACGAAATTGGAGGTGGAAAGATGGAGTGAAAAAGATTTTGTGTGATCGGGGCCTGAACATGCAGGAGGGTGAAAGGAGGGCAAGGAATAGAGAGAATTGGAGCGATGTGGTATACCGGGGTTGACGTGCTGTCAGTGGATTGAATCAAGGCATGTGAAGCGTCTGGGGTAAACCATGGAAAGCTGTGTAGGTATGTATATTTGCGTGTGTGGACGTATGTATATACATGTGTATGCGGGGTGGGTTGGGCCATTTCTTTCGTATGTTTCCTTGCGCTACCTCGCAAACGCGGGAGACAGCGACAAAGCAAAAAAAAAAAGAAAAAAAAAAAATATATATATATATATATATATATATATATATATATATATATATATATATATATATATATTGTATCCCTGGGGATGGGGAGAAAGAATACTTCCCACGTATTGCCTGCGTGTAGTAGAAGGCGACTAAAAGAGGAGGGAGCGGGGGGCTGGAAATTCTCCCCTCTTGTTTTTTTTTTTTTTTTTATTTTCCAAAAGAAGGAACAGAGAAGGAGGCCAGGTGAGGATATTCCCTTAGAGGCCCAGTCCTACCTTGCTAACGCGGGAAATGGCGAATAGTTTGAAAGAAAGAAAGAAAGAATATATATGTATATATTTATATGTAAGTGTGTGTAAAGTATTTAGTTTACTAAGCTGCTTTACCATCTAAAGCTTGGTGCAAAAGCTTTCGCTTATTTATGATGATATATAATCGTATTGTTATGAGGTACCTGATATTATACCAAGAGGATTTCTTTTTTCCTTTATTACCCGAGCAAGAATATGTTTCATCATTAATATGCAAAACTACACACTCATTAAATTCTCACGAGAGTATGAATTCGAAATGGATCGTGTGAGGCTTAAACTGTAGGTTGTTAAAGTCTCCATTTTTTAAATTTATTTACCTTGTGACGTACGCAAGATGATGTAAGGAAATTTTTTTTTTCTCTCTCTCTCTCTCTCTCTCTCTCTCTCTCTCTCTCTCTCTCTCTCTCTCTCTCTCTCTCTCTCTCTCTTAATTATGAGAAAAACCACTATTTTTTTTACATTTACATTTAATGAAACGACGTCCAAATTGATCTCTCTCCATCTGGAATTGCTTAGAAGTATGTTCATAATTGTTTTCATGCGTCAAAAGATAGTTTATGCAAAGGCTTGTTCGCGTTTTGGTTGGACTGTACTTTTAAGATTATCTCTTCAGCTGATGCATACCAGTGAATCCTTCATGAATAATGGAACGTTGGGTCATGAAAGAGGATTCATGGGTTTATGGCCGGACTCGCGTGTAGTGCGCTGGGCGCCCATGATTTATGAGTGAATCTTGACACACAATATTGGAATAATAGATCGAGTAGTATACCTAGATCAAACCACATTTAGGTCAGTGGATCTTACGATTTACTGTGAAGAATATCATCTGATCCGTTGGAGCGGCAGAGAATATATTTTCATATAACCCCTAAACATGACGTTGTGAACCATGCCTATGGTTGATGGCGTGGCCTTTGACAGTACCCACAAAGGTTAGGGGCATCCTATTGAGTTGAAGAAATTAAGTGTAAGTAATTGAAGACTTTCAGTTTAGGATAAGTCTTATGTGCAAAACTTTACAAGTATAGTTAAGTATAGTTCTCAATATTTCGGTTAAAAAAACAAGAAGTCAAGTTGGTTCTTATTTAATCACTTGACATCTCACTGATGAAAGTCAAACATCATTTCAATCAGAGTTGACGGCGTCTGGATCAGTGTGATGACGCCTCCATCCCGTCTGACAGAGGACCAATCAAAAGGGAGCCGTTAAATGGTGTCATCGTCCAGATAGAGATGGGAACGCCTGATATCATATTCCTCGCCCAAGCCGACATTGCAGCGAGTCTGAAACAGATGTTCCAGTAAAATGGAGACTGATCTGGTTGTGGTCCTTTCTATGATTTGACTACGAAATGAACTGTGTAAATCCTCACTGACTGGTGATGACCGAAGACACACCACGAGAGCAGTGACAGTGGCTGTGTTTCCTCTCTTTCCGCATTCGGATAAAGTAGGTCAGGATTGTCGGCTTAACCTGGCTGAGGTCCCCCTCATTCCGGGATGTTTGGGGTCCTCAGATGATGCTGTATTATGTGCCGGATTTTCTGTTTCCCCCCCTTTCTCTCACAGAGGAAAGAACTAGGCCTCTCTCACTCCCCTGAGGCTGGAAGACCTACCTGGATTACGGTGGTCCACTGGTAATTCTGAAGATCCTGGAACGCAGAGATACCCTGGTGTAGAGGACGTGTGCATTTTAAAGAGGTCGTTCCATGACTAGAGGAGTGTACCGTGATGCACAAGTGCCACTTTAAAGCTTGTAGGCAGGTCGGCCTTTGGGTCATGTCATTAACGCCCTAGTCAAGACAGTACGACTCTTGGCCTCTGTTTGCCAGGTCATCAAAACAAGGGACCGTACTGTTGGATCGTTGTACCCGTCGTGCTACGTGTGTCCGTGGAGATGTAGAATCCCTCACCAGGCGGTATGTGAGATGATCCCTGTAGCCTCAACAATCACGCCGGCGCCGTGACTTTGGTTCTCCATTACTGCCCGATTTCCAGAGCAGCGCGGGGGAATTTATCCTCAATATAATCCACACTTGGCGCTATAAAGTGAGCCAGTGCATTCCCCAGAGGGAGGCTCTGCCTGCTTTCCCGTGAACTCTTGGAAATTTATGAAATATTCCCAGAATGTGTATATTAGAGGCAGCAGTATGAGCAGTGGGATTTGTTTGGTCGTCTTGACAGAGACGTAGGTCTTCCGTTTCGTGTTTTTCCCGTTATTGCTGCTTTTAGTTTGTCTATATATATATATATATATATATATATATATATATATATATATATATATATATATATTTTTTTTTTTTTTTTTACTTTGTTGCTGTCTCCCGCGTTTGCGAGGTAGCGCAAGGAAACAGACGAAAGAAATGGCCCAACCCACCCCCATACACATGCCTTGATTCAATCCACTGACAGCACGTCAACCCCGGTATACCACATCGCTCCAATTCACTCTATTCTTTGCCCTCCTTTCACCCTCCTGCATGTTCAGGCCCCGATCACACAAAATCTTTTTCACTCCATCTTTCCACCTCCAATTTGGTCTCCCTCTTCTCCTCGTTCCCTCCACCTCCGACACATATATCCTCTTGGTCAATCTTTCCTCACTCATTCTCTCCATGTGACCAAACCATTTCAAAACACCCTCTTCTGCTCTCTCAACCACGCTCTTTTTATTTCCACACATCTCTCTTACCCTTACGTTACTTACTCGATCAAACCACCTCACACCACACATTGTCCTCAAACATCTCATTTCCAGCACATCCATCCTCCTGCGCACAACTCTATCCATAGTCCACGCCTCGCAACCATACAACATTGTTGGAACCACTATTCCTTCAAACATACCCATTTTTGCTTTCCGAGATAATGTTCTCGACTTCCACACATTCTTCAAGGCTCCCAGGATTTTCGCCCCTTCCCCCAACCTATGATCCACTTCCGCTTCCATGGTTCCATCCGCTGCCAGATCCACTCCCAGATATCTAAAACACTTCACTTCCTCCAGTTTTTCTCCATTCAAACTCACCTCCCAATTGAATTGACCCTCAACCCTACTGTACCTAATAACCTTGCTCTTATTCACATTTACTCTTAACTTTCTTCTTTCACACACTTTACCAAACTCAGTCACCAGCTTCTGCAGTTTCTCACATGAATCAGCCACCAGCGCTGTATCATCAGCGAACAACAACTGACTCACTTCCCAAGCTCTCTCATCCCCAACAGACTTCATACTTGCCCCTCTTTCCAAAACTCTTGCATTCACCTCCCTAACAACCCCATCCATAAACAAATTAAACAACCATGGAGACATCACACACCCCTGCCGCAAACCTACATTCACTGAAAACCAGTCACTTTCCTCTCTTCCTACACGTACACATGCCTTACATCCTCGATAAAAACTTTTCACTGCTTCTAGCAACTTGCCTCCCACACCATATATTCTTAATACCTTCCACAGAGCATCTCTATCAACTTTATCATATGCCTTCTCCAGATCCATAAACGCTACATACAAATCCATTTGCTTTTCTAAGTATTTCTCACATACATTCTTCAAAGCAAACACCTGATCCACACATCCTCTACCACTTCTGAAACCACACTGCTCTTCCCCAATCTGATGCTCTGTACATGCCTTCATCCTCTCAATCAATACCCTCCCATATAATTTGCCAGGAATACTCAACAAACCTATACCTCTGTAATTTGAGCACTCACTCTCATCCCCTTTGCCTTTGTACAATGGCACTATGCACGCATTCCGCCAATCCTCAGGCACCTCACCATGAGTCATACATACATTAAATAACCTTACCAACCAGTCAACAATACAGTCACCCCCTTTTTTAATAAATTCCACTGCAATACCATCCAAACCTGCTGCCTTGCCGGCTTTCATCTTCCGCAAAGCTTTTACTACCTCTCCTCTGTTTACCAACTCATTTTCCCTAACCCTCGCACTTTGCACACCACCTCGACCAAAACACCCTATATCTGCCACTCTATCTTCAAACACATTCAACAAACCTTCAAAATACTCACTCCATCTCCTTCTCACATCACCACTACTTGTTATCACCTCCCCATTTGCGCCCTTCACTGAAGTTCCCATTTGCTCCCTTGTCTTACGCACTTTATTTACCTCCTTCCAGAACGTCTTTTTATTCTCCCTAAAATTTAATGATACTCTCTCACCCCAACTCTCATCTGCCCTTTTTTTCACCTCTTGCACCTTTCTCCTGACCTCCTGTCTCTTTGTTTTATACGTCTCCCACTCAATATCATTTTTTCCCTGCAAAAATATATTACATATATTTATATAATATATTACATATATATATATATATATATATATATATATATATATATATATATATATATATATATATATATATATATATATATATTTACGTTTGTGTAAATAAATTATACATTTCCTTTTTCCATAGCCAGAGGTTGAACCATTATGTGACATTCATTTTTTCATTCATTTCAAGCTAGAAGTTTCAGTTTTCTAAATTGTTTCTTACATTTTTCATATGTATATATATGTATGTGTGTGTGTGTGTATATGTGCGTATGTATGTGTATGTGTGTGTATGTGTATATGTATGTATATATGTATATTATCCCTGGGGATAGGGGTGAAAGAATACTTCCCACGTATTCCTCGCGTGTCGTAGAAAGCGACTAGAGGGGACGGGAGCGGGGGGCCAGAAATCCTCCCCTCCTTGTATTAACTTTCTAAAATGGGAAACAGAAGAAGGAGTCACGCGGGGAGTGCTCATCCTCCTCGAAGGCTCAGAGTGGGGTGCCTAAATGTGTGTGGATGTAACCAAGATGTGAAAAAAGGAGAGATAGGTAGTATGTTTGAGGAAAGGAACCTGGATGTTTTGGCTCTGAGTGAAACGAAGCTCAAGGGTAAAGGGGAAGAGTGGTTTGGGAATGTCTGGGAAGTAAAGTCAGGGGTTAGTGAGAGGACAAGAGCAAGGGAAGGAGTAGCAATACACCTGAAACAGGAGTTGTGGGAGTATGTGATAGAATGTAAGAAAGTAAATTCTCGATTAATATGGGTAAAACTGAAAGTTGATGGAGAGAGGTGGGTGATTATTGGTGCATATGCACCCGGGCATGAGAAGAAAGATCATGAGAGGCAAGTGTTTTGGGAGCAGCTGAATGAGTGTGTTAGTGGTTTTGATGCACGAGACCGGGTTATAGTGATGGGTGATTTGAATGCAAAGGTGAGTAATGTGGCAGTTGAGGGAATAATTGGTATACATGGGATGTTCAGTGTTGTTAATGGAAATGGTGAAGAGCTTGTAGAATTATGTGCAGAAAAAGGACTGATGATTGGGAATACCTGGTTTAAAAAGCGAGATATACATAAGTATACTTATGTAAGTAGGAGAGATGGCCAGAGAGCGTTATTGGATTACGTGTTAATTGACAGGCGTGCGAAAGAGACACTTTTGGATGTTAATGTGCTGAGAGGTGCAACTGGAGGGATGTATGATCATTATCTTGTGGAGGCTAAGGTGAAGATTTGTATGGGTTTTCAGAAAAGAAGAGTGAATGTTAGGGTGAAGAGGGTGGTGAGAGTAAGTGAGCTTGGGAAGGAGACCTGTGTGAGGAAGTACCAGGAGAGACTGAGTACAGAATGGAAAAAGGTGAGAACAATGGAAGTAAGGCGAGTGGGGGAGGAATGGGATGTATTTAGGGAATCAGTGATGGATTGCGCAAAAGATGCTCTTGGCATGAGAAGAGTGGGAGGTGGGTTGATTAGAAAGGGTAGTGAGTGGTGGGATGAAGAAGTAAGAGTATTAGTGAAAGAGAAGAGAGAGGCATTTGGACGATTTTTGCAGGGAAAAAATGCAATTGAGTGGGAGATGTATAAAAGAAAGAGACAGGAGGTCAAGAGAAAGGTGCAAGAGGTGAAAAAAAGGGCAAATGAGAGTTGGGGTGAGAGAGAATCATTAAATTTTAGGGAGAATAAAAAGATGTTCTGGAAGGAGGTAAATAAAGTGCGTAAGACAAGGGAGCAAATGGGAACTTCAGTGAAGGGCGCAAATGGGGAGGTGATAACAAGTAGTGGTGATGTGAGAAGGAGATGGAGTGAGTATTTTGAAGGTTTGTTGAATGTGTTTGATGATAGAGTGGCAGATATAGGGTGTTTTGGTCGAGGTGGTGTGCAAAGTGAGAGGGTTAGGGAAAATGATTTGGTAAATAGAGAAGAGGTAGTGAAAGCTTTGCGGAAGATGAAAGCCGGCAAGGCAGCAGGTTTGGATAGTATTGCAGTGGAATTTATTAAAAAAGGGGGTGACTGTATTGTTGACTGGTTGGTAAGGTTATTTAATGTATGTATGACTCATGGTGAGGTGCCTGAGGATTGGCTGAATGCGTGCATAGTGCCATTGTACAAAGGCAAAGGGGATAAGAGTGAGTGCTCAAATTACAGAGGTATAAGTTTGTTGAGTATTCCTGGTAAATTATATGGGAGGGTATTGATTGAGAGGATGAAGGCATGTACAGAGCATCAGATTGGGGAAGAGCAGTGTGGTTTCAGAAGTGGTAGAGGATGTGTGGATCAGGTGTTTGCTTTGAAGAATGTATGTGAGAAATACTTAGAAAAGCAAATGGATTTGTATGTAGCATTTATGGATCTGGAGAAGGCATATGATAGAGTTGATAGAGATGCTCTGTGGAAGGTATTAAGAATATATGGTGTGGGAGGCAAGTTGTTAGAAGCAGTGAAAAGTTTTTATCGAGGATGTAAGGCATGTGTACGTGTAGGAAGAGAGGAAAGTGATTGGTTTTCAGTGAATGTAGGTTTGCGGCAGGGGTGTGTGATGTCTCCATGGTTGTTTAATTTGTTTATGGATGGGGTTGTTAGGGAGGTAAATGCAAGAGTTTTGGAAAGAGGGGCAAGTATGAAGTCTGTTGGGGATGAGAGAGCTTGGGAAGTGAGTCAGTTGTTGTTCGCTGATGATACAGCGCTGGTGGCTGATTCATGTGAGAAACTGCAGAAGCTGGTGACTGAGTTTGGTAAAGTGTGTGGAAGAAGAAAGTTAAGAGTAAATGTGAATAAGAGCAAGGTTATTAGGTACAGTAGGGTTGAGGGTCAAGTCAATTGGGAGGTGAGTTTGAATGGAGAAAAACTGGAGGAAGTGAAGTGTTATAGATATCTGGGAGTGGATCTGGCAGCGGATGGAACCATGGAAGCGGAAGTGGATCATAGGGTGGGGGAAGGGGCGAAAATTCTGGGGGCCTTGAAGAATGTGTGGAAGTCGAGAACATTATCTCGGAAAGCAAAAATGGGTATGTTTGAAGGAATAGTGGTTCCAACAATGTTGTATGGTTGCGAGGCGTGGGCTGTGGATAGAGTTGTGCGCAGGAGGATGGATGTGCTGGAAATGAGATGTTTGAGGACATTGTGTGGTGTGAGGTGGTTTGATCGAGTGAGTAACGTAAGGGTAAGAGAGATGTGTGGAAATAAAAAGAGCGTGGTTGAGAGAGCAGAAGAGGGTGTTTTGAAGAAGTTTGGGCACATGGAGAGAATGAGTGAGGAAAGATTGACCAAGAGGATATATGTGTCGGAGGTGGAGGGAACGAGGAGAAGAGGGAGACCAAATTGGAGGTGGAAAGATGGAGTGAAAAAGATTTTGTGTGATCGGGGCCTGAACATGCAGGAGGGTGAAAGGAGGGCAAGGAATAGAGTGAATTGGAGCGATGTGGTATACAGGGGTTGACGTGCTGTCAGTGGATTGAATCAAGGCATGTGAAGCGTCTGGGGTAAACCATGGAAAGCTGGGTAGGTATGTATATTTGCGTGTGTGGACGTATGTATATACATGTGTATGGGGGGGGGGGGTTGGGCCTTTTCTTTCGTCTGTTTCCTTGCGCTACCTCGCAAACGCGGGAGACAGCGACAAAGTATAATAAAAAAAAAAAAAAATATATATATATATATATATATATATATATATATATATATATATATATATATATATATATATATATGGGAGGGTATTGATTGAGAGGGTGAAAGCATGTACAGAGCATCAGATTGGGGAAGAGCAGTGTGGGTTCAGAAGTGGTAGAGGATGTGTGGATCAGGTGTTTGCTTTGAAGAATGTATGTGAGAAATACTTAGAAAAGCAAATGGATTTGTATGTAGCATATATGGATCTGGAGAAGGCATATGATAGAGTTGATAGAGATGCTCTGTGGAAGGTATTAAGAATATATGGTGTGGGAGGCAAGTTGTTAGAAGCAGTGAAAAGTTTTTATCGAGGATGTAAGGCATGTGTACGTGTAGGAAGAGAGGAAAGTGATTGGTTCTCAGCGAATGTAGGTTTGCGGCAGGGGTGTGTGATGTCTCCATGGTTGTTTAATTTGTTTATGGATGGGGTTGTTAGGGAGGTGAATGCAAGAGTTTTGGAAAGAGGGGCAAGTATGAAGTCTGTTGGGGATGAGAGAGCTTGGGAAGTGAGTCAGTTGTTGTTCGCTGATGATGCAGCGCTGGTGGCTGATTCATGTGAGAAACTGCAGAAGCTGGTGACTGATTTTGGTAAAGTGTGTGAAAGAAGAAAGTTAAGAGTAAATGTGAATAAGAGCAAGGTTATTAGGTACAGTAGGGTTGAGGGTCAAGTCAATTGGGAGGTGAGTTTGAATGGAGAGAAACTGGAGGAAGTGAAGTGTTTTAGATATCTGGGAGTGGATCTGGCAGCGGATGGAACCATGGAAGCGGAAGTGGATCATAGGGTGGGGGAAGGGGCGAAAATTCTGGGGGCCTTGAAGAATGTGTGGAAGTCGAGAACATTATCTCGGAAAGCAAAAATGGGTATGTTTGAAGGAATAGTGGTTCCAACAATGTTGTATGGTTGCGAGGCGTGGGCTATGGATAGAGTTGTGCGCAGGAGGATGGATGTGCTGGAAATGAGATGTTTGAGGACAATGTGTGGTGTGAGGTGGTTTGATCGAGTGAGTAACGTAAGGGTAAGAGAGATGTGTGGAAATAAAAAGAGCGTGGTTGAGAGAGCAGAAGAGGGTGTTTTGAAGAAGTTTGGGCACATGGAGAGAATGAGTGAGGAAAGATTGACCAAGAGGATATATATGTCGGAGGTGGAGGGAACGAGGAGAAGAGGGAGACCAAATTGGAGGTGGAAAGATGGAGTGAAAAAGATTTTGTGTGATCGGGGCCTGAACATGCAGGAGGGTGAAAGGAGGGCAAGGAATAGAGTGAATTGGAGCGATGTTGTATACCGGGGTTGACGTGCTGTCAGTGGATTGAATCAAGGCATGTGAAGCGTCTGGGGTAAACCATGGAAAGCTGGGTAGGTATGTATATTTGCGTGTGTGGACGTATGTATATACATGTGTATGGGGGGGGGGGTTGGGCCTTTTCTTTCGTCTGTTTCCTTGCGCTACCTCGCAAACGCGGGAGACAGCGACAAAGTATAATAAAGAAAAAAAAAAAAAATATATATATATATATATATATATATATATATATATATATATATATATATATATATATATATGTATATATATATATATATGTATGTATATATATATATATATATATATATATATATATATATATATATATATATATATATATATATATTATATGGGAGGGTATTGATTGAGAGGGTGAAGGCATGTACAGAGCATCAGATTGGGGAAGAGCAGTGTGGTTTCAGAAGTGGTAGAGGATGTGTGGATCAGGTGTTTGCTTTGAAGAATGTATGTGAGAAATACTTAGAAAAGCAAATGGATTTGTATGTAGCATTTATGGATCTGGAGAAGGCATATGATAGAGTTGATAGAGATGCTCTGTGGAAGGTATTAAGAATATATGGTGTGGGAGGAAAGTTGTTAGAAGCAGTGAAAAGTTTTTATCGAGGATGTAAGGCATGTGTACGTGTAGGAAGAGAGGAAAGTGATTGGTTCTCAGTGAATGTAGGTTTGCGGCAGGGGTGTGTGATGTCTCCATGGTTGTTTAATTTGTTTATGGATGGGGTTGTTAGGGAGGTGAAATGCAAGAGTTTTGGAAAGAGGGGCAAGTATGAAGTCTGTTGGGGATGAGAGAGCTTGGGAAGTGAGTCAGTTGTTGTTCGCTGATGATACAGCGCTGGTGGCTGATTCATGTGAGAAACTGCAGAAGCTGGTGACTGAGTTTGGTAAAGTGTGTGGAAGAAGAAAGTTAAGAGTAAATGTCAATAAGAGCAAGGTTATTAGGTACAGTAGGGTTGAGGGTCAAGTCAATTGGGAGGTGAGTTTGAATGGAGAGAAACTGGAGGAAGTGAAGTGTTTTAGATATCTGGGAGTGGATCTGTCAGCGGATGGAACCATGGAAGCGGAAGTGGATCATAGGGTGGGGGAGGGGGCGAAAATTTTGGGAGCCTTGAAAAATGTGTGGAAGTCGAGAACATTATCTCGGAAAGCAAAAATGGGTATGTTTGAAGGAATAGTGGTTCCAACAATGTTGTATGGTTGCGAGGCGTGGGCTATGGATAGAGTTGTGCGCAGGAGGATGGATGTGCTGGAAATGAGATGTTTGAGGACAATGTGTGGTGTGAGGTGGTTTGATCGAGTAAGTAACGTAAGGGTAAGAGAGATGTGTGGAAATAAAAAGAGCGTGGTTGAGAGAGCAGAAGAGGGTGTTTTAAAATGGTTTGGGCACATGGAGAGAATGAGTGAGGAAAGATTGACCAAGAGGATATATGTGTCGGAGGTGGAGGGAACGAGGAGAAGAGGGAGACCAAATTGGAGGTGGAAAGATGGAGTGAAAAAGATTTTGTGTGATCGGGGCCTGAACATGCAGGAGGGTGAAAGGAGGGCAAGGAATAGAGTGAATTGGAGCGATGTGGTATACAGGGGTTGACGTGCTGTCAGTGGATTGAATCAAGGCATGTGAAGCGTCTGGGGTAAACCATGGAAAGCTGTGTAGGTATGTATATTTGCGTGTGTAGACGTGTGTATGTACATGTGTATGGGGGGGGTTGGGCCATTTCTTTCGTCTGTTTCCTTGCGCTACCTCGCAAACGCGGGAGACAGCGACAAAGTATAAAAAAAAAAAAAAAAAAAAAAAATATATATATATATATATATATATATATATATGTATGTATATATATATATATATATATATATATATATATATATATATATATATATATATATATATATATGGGAGGGTATTGATTGAGAGGGTGAAAGCATGTACAGAGCATCAGATTGGGGAAGAGCAGTGTGGGTTCAGAAGTGGTAGAGGATGTGTGGATCAGGTGTTTGCTTTGAAGAATGTATGTGAGAAATACTTAGAAAAGCAAATGGATTTGTATGTAGCATATATGGATCTGGAGAAGGCATATGATAGAGTTGATGGAGATGCTCTGTGGAAGGTATTAAGAATATATGGTGTGGGAGGCAAGTTGTTAGAAGCAGTGAAAAGTTTTTATCGAGGATGTAAGGCATGTTTACGTGTAGGAAGAGAGGAAAGTGATTGGTTCTCAGCGAATATAGGTTTGCGGCAGGGGTGTGTGATGTCTCCATGGTTGTTTAATTTGTTTATGGATGGGGTTGTTAGGGAGGTGGATGCAAGAGTTTTGGAAAGAGGGGCAAGTATGAAGTCTGTTGGGGATGAGAGAGCTTGGGAAGTGAGTCAGTTGTTGTTCGCTGATGATGCAGCGCTGGTGGCTGATTCATGTGAGAAACTGCAGAAGCTGGTGACTGATTTTGGTAAAGTGTGTGAAAGAAGAAAGTTAAGAGTAAATGTGAATAAGAGCAAGGTAATTAGGTACAGTAGGGTTGAGGGTCAAGTCAATTGGGAGGTGAGTTTGAATGGAGAGAAACTGGAGGAAGTGAAGTGTTTTAGATATCTGGGAGTGGATCTGGCAGCGGATGGAACCATGGAAGCGGAAGTGGATCATAGGATGGGGGAGGGGGCGAAAATTCTGGGAGCCTTGAAGAGTGTGTGGAAGTCGAGAACATTATCTCGGAAAGCAAAAATGAGTATGTTTGAAGGAATAGTGGTTCCAACAATGTTGTATGGTTGCGAGGCGTGGGCTATGGATAGAGTTGTGCGCAGGAGGATGGATGTGCTGGAAATGAGATGTTTGAGGACAATGTGTGGTGTGAGGTGGTTTGATCGAGTAAGTAACGTAAGGGTAAGAGAGATGTGTGGAAATAAAAAGAGCGTGGTTGAGAGAGCAGAAGAGGGTGTTTTGAAATGGTTTGGGCACATGGAGAGAATGAGTGAGGAAAGATTGACCAAGAGGATATATGTGTCGGAGGTGGAGGGAACGAGGAGAAGAGGGAGACCAAATTGGAGGTGGAAAGATGGAGTGAAAAAGATTTTGTGTGATCGGGGCCTGAACATGCAGGAGGGTGAAAGGAGGGCAAGGAATAGAGTGAATTGGAGCGATGTGGTATACCGGGGTTGACGTGCTGTCAGTGGATTGAATCGGAGCATGTGAAGCGTCTGGGGTAAACCATGGAAAGCTGTGTAGGTATGTGTATTTTGCGTGTGTGGACGTATGTATATACATGTGTATGGGGATGGGTTGGGCCATTTCTTTCGTCTGTTTCCTTGCGCTACCTCGCAAACGCGGGAGACAGCGACAAAGAAAAAAAAATATATATATCCATCCCTAATTGCCTTTCCCGCCCTATTGAATTAGCTTTTGAGCAGATGAACAGCGGCCTCTTTTGCACATATCCTGTCTTAGGTTGTCATGTATAATACACTGCACCTGGAGCTTGCCATCCACAACCGAACCCCACAGCTTCACCTTTTCATATTCCCTAGTTCATTCCATTGGCAGCTTGTTGCCTCCCCATATACCTCATCAGTGCTGTTTATTATATCCCATTAATGACTTACAAGCCTCCCACCCTCCTGAGTTTCAAACCCCGGTACCCCAGAGCCTCCATCATCACATCCTTCGATCTCCATTTTCCTCTCCTCTTGACTCCCTCTACTTGTAGTACACAGATTCTTTCAGTCCAGTGCTCTTCAGACGGTGGGTCGCGACCCTGGACAAGCCCCGTGGGTTTATCCAAGGGTATCGCGTGCCGTTCGTGCTGAACTAGCGGAATATGTTTGATCTAGAGTGGGACTGGATCTCGAGTGTACCTGTGTGAGAAAAGGTATATAGATGTTCCAGAATCCAGGATTTTTCCACCCCCTGTAGTAGTTATTTGTGGGTACAGATAAGTCCCCATGCCTCTGTTTACACACCTGTAGGGTAGGGTGGTCGCCATGCAACAAAGACCCGGATGAGGGGGTCGTGAGGCAAATCCAGCTGAGGAACACTGTTTCACTCGGTCTTTGTTCGTTCATCCTCTGCATGTGCCTAAACCTGCTGCACCTCTCAACTTGCCTTTACTGTTATCTTTCTACATACGCACACTCTGAAGTCTACAACCAGAGCAATGTCTTCTACGAACAGTAACTGATTTGGTTCCCATGACTCCCCCAACCCCGGCATACTGGAGAACATCCCCCTTTCTTGAAACCCGTATTTCCCTCCCTTGCCACCCGTCTATATCAACAGCACAACAAACGGATTCAGCAGACCTTAAGACCCGTCATACCCAAACTGAAGGACCTTGAACATTTGTTTATTCCTCATTTGTCTTGTGTTCACCTCACAACATCTCCCCACTTCTTGACCTACGGTTCGCGCCTGATGGGCGTGAACCTAGGACAGGAAAGTAAGGTAAGGCGGATGATAGGATGGGAAGGTCTTCGACGACGATGGACTCTTATCCTTCCGCTGACGATAATACATCCTCGTCGAAGGTAATTTCTCGCTCGTAATATCACCACCTGCAGGAGAGATTCTGAACAGTAACGCCTCGAGCTGTCCTCTGCCGCCGCGCCGGATACGAATCAAACTCAAATATTTTAAGATGTCTTACAATGTTTTCGACATCTGTGGATGTTATCCTGGAAATCATCCCCTTATTGCTAATGCGAGCTGGTAATATGAACCCTAACCCTGGCCCATCCATACACATTAACCTGTAACGCCAGACCTCCATCGCCAAAATTCATTACTCTTAAATGCGACTGTTGACTTTACTGGCATTATCTTCAACGCGCATCATTTCCCTCCACATAGGACTACACGGAGATCTAAATTTGCAACTGTCACTCAGGGTCTACCACTTATAACACTCACCCAAACCCTCACGCCCTGCAGCGCAAATATCTAACACGTACCATCTCGTTTAACAGCCCCAACCTGCAAAGACTAACATTCCTCCTCAAGAGAACCCCATTCTCCCAATAAACATTATCCAGCACCATTGGTTATAAAACAAAGGCCCAGAAGTACTCAGCCTACTCCAAGATCCCGGCATACACATAGCTCTCGCCTAAGAAACTAGGTTAGCATCAACGTGCACCTCACCTTTCCATAGCTACACAACCTTGAGACAAGACAGACAGCGAAGTATGACCCGTAGCACCTATACACCACAACATCCCATTCACCGACACCATCCAGCACACCAAACATATAACAAACAACTACAACACTCTTGATATCTTACCCATGAAAGTAAAACTACACGTCACCCACTACAACACAACCCTCTCCCCATCAACCATAGGCCCTCCTGAGATACACTGTCTACCTGCATGACGGACACGACCAGCGCTTACCTTCGTAGACATATCAACGCCTTCAATCATTCTGGCTTGATATCCACACCCGGGATTCCTCGGCTGACCTTCCCATAAACCATTTGCGATCGTAAACATGCTCGACGTCCTCCGTCAGCGAAGCTGCCTCTCAGTTCACCACCTCCAGTAGCCAACATTACCAGACATTACGTTGTACGCACCAGCACTATTTGCAAGGAACACTTGGAGCACATTACATGAACTCTCCTCTCCCCATCTGCTCATTATGTATGCACTAGGCCCAACTCATACAGCCACCAAACATACTCAAAGTACAGAGAAGCGTTTACTCAACGCCTCAAATCTAAACCCCAAGACTTTCTATTCCTAGACCGCGCCATCCCCCGTTTCAGACACAGAAAATAATGCAACCCAAACATCTCCCTGCAGGTTGTAAACCTCGTAAGATAAAAGACACATTCCCACAGAAACCACTCCCCATCAACAGACAACTTGGAACAAGTCCATCCTCAAAATAACGCCAACATCAACCTAATTACTGTAAAGTAACACAGGTGGTCTTATTTCCAGCTTCCCCTTTGTTGAGCACCATCTGCCTTCCTTCGTCCCTGTTATGTATCTCGCAGAAACCCAATTGCCCAAGGCTGCCTTTCTTATACACTTGTCAGATCACTAGCTGTGATGTCTTCTATCGTTTCTAATTAAAGGACAGGGTGTGTGTGTGTGTGCACTCACTGTAGTACAAAGATACCTCTTGCTCGCCTTGTAGATAGGGCGTCGTCTGGCTTAAGATATCTTTACCCACTATGAGTTGGCCTTTATGTTTCTCGTAATTTCGCCCTAGGTCATCCAGCTGGGTACTTCTCTTCGATCAGGTGACCTCCCGCCACGAAATAATGCTCTTTTCACCTCCATATGCTAAAATCGCATATGCAGGGGATTTCTAAGTAAACCACAACGATTAGAATCAAGTCTCTCTCTCTCTCTCTCTCTCTCTCTCTCTCTCTCTCTCTCTCTCTCTCTCTCTCTCTCTCTCTCTCTCTCTCTCAGAAACAAATCATTAAACAACAAACAAGAGTTCCCAGTCCTCATGACTACTCTTAACACTTTTTTTTTTAACCCATCCACCAAACTTGCATTATTTCTGGCCCATTATGATTCTGTTGCCATAGTTGTATCTCTTATCACTTCCAACCTGGCACGACAGCTCCTTGTCTCCCCTTCAAAATGCCAACCTTGGCACTTGTGAGAGGTCACTGCTTATCCTTGTACAGGTATTATACTGACTTTCCTTGGAACCAGTGCTGCTTCGGTGGCCGGGATGCCTTCCCCAGCTGTGCTGGCAGTATAGCGGAGGCTATCTCAACCGGAATTAAAACTTGCATCCCTTTTATTAAGATCTTGTCTCCTTAGCCATGGTTTGACCGGCATTGGTTTGTTCTGATGCCTATCATATCAGAGAAAGACCAAATTGGTCCGTAAAACTCTCCTGATTTTCAGTCTACCGTCATTTCTGTTCCGAATCACTAATAAACTGTGATTCATAGAGTCAGGCACATCTTCAAAAGAAGAGAGTATGCTGATTTGCAGTCATTTTATACAGGAAAAACTCTCTGCTCCTTAACCAAAATCGCTTCCTGTCTTCCGACCTGGTTATTGTACTGATAAAATCACCAATAATTGTACCTTATTTTCCTCCAACTTAAGATGATTTCGTATAAAGTCCTCTTCCCGGCCTCCTCCTACTAAACCTACGTCCCCTCCCAGATATATCTTCCCCAGCAAAGGTTTTCCAAGTACTCTCTCGGCTGCAGGTGGCCAAGGCGTATGGACCGTCACATCTCGTCTGACAGAAGTTCAGCCTCCGTGCTAGCTACAGGCCATGCTTGCCGAATTCATCCTCGTCTTAAAATCCAAACTTTCCCTGCTTGGAAGCATGCCCAGATGTGGGGTACAGTATCAAAGGCCATCTTACAAGTCCAGGAATATAGCTTACAATCCACCCACCCATCTTTTTTTACCAGGCCTCAAAAATCCAGTGGGTTCGGCACGCAAGATTTGTCTGAATCCATGCTATCTCCCCTATCCCAAGGGATAGGGGAGATACGATACTACCCACGTATCTCCTATATGTCTTAGAAGGTGATTTAAAAGGGGCGGGAGGTGGTGGTTGAAAACTCTTCCCTCTTGTTTTATCGTCCAGAAGACAGAATGGAGAAAGGAATCATGCAAGGATTTTTCTTTCGAAGGCTTAGTGTTGTATTCCCTAACGCTTCCTCAATAAGGCGGGAAACGACGAACTTTTCTGAAAGGTTTATAAGAAATGTTGGCTCCCACTCGAGTGTCTTGCAGCTGTCAAGTATTCCCCCATCTACTTTTTTATCATATTTTCTTTACGATGCTTCTGGTGGTTATACTGGTGAGGGATACTCGTTACTTTTCTCTCATCTTTAGGTATCAGTAGGACGTTGGCCGTTTTCCAATCTCCAGGAACATTGCCCACAGTGAAGATTTTTTTTTCTTCACAACATCGCTTGTGGACCTCCACACGACTTGCTTTAAGTGTACATGGAGAGATGTCATCTGGACCATGGACTCTGTATGGGTCTGGTCCCTCGGAAATCTCCTTACTTCTGCTGGAATTTTTTTTATTTCAATATTTCCCGGTAGCTTCCCTTTTTTTGGTTGCCAGTTGTGGTACTTGTGGTTCCTGCAGGGTAAATACACACTAAGAAAATTTATTCAGCTCCTCATATATATGTCTTCATCTTTATCAATGACTTTCTCGCATGATTTCGTTTATCTAATTATTTGGTCTTCTAAATGTTTATGAAAGAGTTGTGGGAGTTTGTACTATTCGACATTGTTTCTTTCGTACCTCACGTCTCCCTCTCTTTTTTTATCTTGTCATTTCTGACGCTCTCGTACCTGTCAGACGCAGTTTTACTTACGTGTTTCCTGTAATTCTTCCTGTTCTTCTATATTCCTTTACAGCATTTCTTATCAAAACATCTCCTTCAAGTCTTCATTCTCTGTCCACAGGTCTCACTATCCCATACCTCTCTGCTCCCTGGTGTAGGCGTTACACACACTAATATAGCATTGTTCTATATCCAGGTACACGAATTCACCCTACCAGTCTCTTGCCTTGTACAAGATGTTTCTAGAGGATCCTAGCTTCCTTTGCTGTGTGTCCTTGTATCTTAGGTCGACCTTTTTGCCTCGGGGCATTTCGTCTCTTACCGTGTAATCCGTCTCCTAGGTGACCACCATTTCCAAGCGGTCTTTAAGTAAGGGTCTTAGTGTCTGTGTTTCTTTGTGTGAACACCAGATCCAATTTTGATGTTACATCCGGGTTACTAACTCTACCGACTTGTAAGACATGTTGGTACAAGGCGTTTCTCCCTCAAGCGTTCCAGGAGACTGAATCTTTATGTTTTGACCATTGTCAGGTTTTAAGACCTCCCAGTCTGTTTCCCATGTAGTTGAAGTCCTCCAGAAGATCTTTACCACCGCTGTACATGATTACCCTCACTGCGTCTTGTACCATCAGGAATTTTCCCTTCAATATTATGAAAAAGATAAATCTGGTTCTTCTTTCCTTCCAACTATTATTTTCGTCAGAAAATTTGTTCTGGTGCTTCTCTTGTTCCCTTCATTATCTTCATCAAAACATTATCTGTTTCTTTTGTTCCTTCCACAAATATTTCCATTAGAAATCTGATCTGGTTCTGGTTCAGTTGAAATATTTGAACCTTAATGTATTTCATCTTAAAAAGACGAAGACCAGAGAGCGATGTGAACAGAATCTGTCACGAAGATGTATTTCAAGTACAATAACAACCGGTAATTAGAAATAGCGGAATGAACATTACTGGGGAAGCGGTCCATGAAGGGATATGGGTAGGTGAGAGTTATAGCACAAACTGTAACTGAACACGATCATCTTACCCCATATAAATGTAATCTCAGTCAGATATTTCAGTGATGACTATGTATTTATTTCCAAGAAATCGGGTGCAGCTATTGGAAAATATGTATACATGTTAATTTCTCCAATACAAAGGTAGTAACTATTCAGCATACGACCTTTGTTGTTATTCCTGTTACCCTATTTCCCCCCCCCCCCTCCCCCCACCGTACATGTTGTACCTCTTGGCTCGTAAGGGTTTCTTCTACCGGGAGGGTTAGTCGTCGTCCTCCTGTCTTGTCTTTCTCCGTTCTCGTTATCATACGTGTGTGTGTGTGTGTGTGTGATTGCTGGGTCTGTGGCAAGGAGAGTTTTACACTTGTGTTGCCCCATATCTTAACCTTGTTTTTTTTGTGTATATATGTATATATATATATATATATATATATATATATATATATATATATATATATATATATATATATATATATTCCTCTCTCTCTCTCTCTCTCTCTCTCTCTCTCTCTCTCTCTCTCTCTCTCTCTCTCTCTCTCTCTCTCACATTAGCGAGGTAGCGCAAGGAAACACGACGAAAGAATGGCCCAACCCACCCACACACACATGCATATACATACACGTCCACACACGCAAATATAAATACCTATACATCTCAACGTATACATATATACACATACATATACATATATACACATTACTTAATTCATAATGTATGCCTTTATTCATTTCCATCGCCACCCCGCCACACATAAAATATCAAACTCCCTCCCCCCGCATGTGCATGAGGTAACGCTAGGAAAAGACAACAAAGGCCACATTCGTTCACACTCAGTCTCTAGCTGTCATGTTAATGCACTGAAACTACAGCTCCCTTTCCACATCCAGGTCTCACAGAACTTTCCATGGTTTACCCCAGACGCTTCACATGCCCTGGTTCAATCCATTGACGGTACGTCGACCCCGGTATACCACATCGTTCCAATTCACTCTATTCCTTGCACACCTTTCACCCTCCAGCATGTTCAGGCCCCGATCACTCAAAATCTTTTTCACTCCATCTTTCCACCTCCAATTTGGTCTCCTACTTCTCCTCGTTCCCTCCACCTCTGACACATATATCCTCTTGGTCAATCTTTCCTCACTCATTCTCTCCATGTGACCAAAGCATTTCAAAACACCCTCTTCTGCTCTCTCAACCACACACTCTTTATTACCACACATCTCTCTTACCCTTACATTACTTACTCGATCAAACCAGCTCACACCACCTATTGTCCTCAAACATCCCATTTCCAGCACATCCACCCTCCTCCGCACAACTCTATCTATAGCCTACGCCTCGCAACCATATAACATTGTTGGAACCACTATTCCTTCAAGCATACCCATTTTTGCTTTCCGAGATAATGTTCTCGACTTCCACACATTCTTCAACGCTCCCAGAACTTTCGCCCCCTCCCCCACCCTATGATTCACTTCCGCTTCCATGGTTCCATCCGCTGCCAAATCCACTCCCAGATATCTAAAACACTTCACTTCCTCCAGTTTTTCTCCATTCAAACTTACCTCCCAATTAACTTGATCCTCAACCCTACTGTACCTAATAACCTTGCTCTTATTCACATTTACTCTCAGCTTTCTTCTTTCACACACTTTACCAAACTCAGTCACCAGCTTCTGCAGTTTCTCACACGAATCTGCCACCAGCGCTGTATCATCAGCGAACAACAACTGTGACTCACTTCCCAAGCTCTTTCATCCACAGCAGACTGCATACTTGCCCCTCTTTCCAAAACTCTTGCATTTACCTCCCTAACAACCCCATCCATAAACAAATTAAACAACCATGGAGACATCACACACCCCTGCCGCAAACCAGCATTCACTGATAACCAATCACTTTCCTCTCTTCCTACACGTACACATGCCTTACATCCTCTATAAAAACTTTTCACTGCTTCTAACAACTTACTTCCCACACCATATATTCTTAATACCTTCCACAGAGCATCTCTATCAACTCTATCATATGCCTTCTCCAGAACCATAAATGCTGCATACAAATCCATTTGCTTTTCTAAGTATTTCTCACATACATTCTTCAAAGCAAACAATTGATCCACACATCCTCTACCACTTCTGAAACCACACTGCTCTTCCCCGGTCTGATGCTCTGTACATGCCTTCACCCTCTCAATCAATACCCTCCCATATAATTTACCAGGAATACTCAACAAACGTATACCTCTGGAATTTGAGCACTCAATTTTATCCCTTTGCCTTTGTACAATGGCACTATGCAAGCATTCCGCCAATCCTCAGGCACCTCACCATGAGTCATACATACATTACATAAATTCACCAACCAGTCAACAATACAGTCACCCCCTTTTTTGATAAATTCCACTGCAATACCATGCAAACCCGCTGCCTTGCCGGCTTTTATCTTCCGCAAAGCTTTTACTACCTCTTCTCTGTTTACCAAATCATTTTCCGTAACCCTTTCACTTTGCACACAACCTCTACCAAAACACCGTATATCTGCCACTCTATCATCAAACACATTCAAGAAACCTTCAAAATACTCACTCCATCTCCCTCTCACATCAACGCTACTTGTTATCACCTCCCCATTTTCCCCCTTCACTAAAGTTCCCATTTGCTCCCTTGTCTTACGCACTTTATTTACCTCCTTCCAAAACATCTTTTTCTTCTCTCTAAAGTTTAATGATACTCTCTCACCCTAACTCTCATTTGCCCTCTTTTTCGCCTCTTGCACCTTTCTCTTGACCTCCTGCCTGATTCTTTTATACATCTCCCACTCATTTGCATTATTTCCCACCAAAAATCGTCCAAATGACTCTCTATTCTCTTTCACTAATAATCTTACTTCTTCATCCCACCACTCACTACCCTTTCTAATCTGCCCACTCCCACGCTTCTCATGCCACAAGCGTCCCTTCAGTATATATATATATATATATATATATATATATATATATATATATATATATATATATATATTTTTTTTTTTTTTTTTTTTTGCTTTGTCGCTGTCTCCCGCGTTTGCGAGGTAGCGCAAGGAAACAGACGAAAGAAATGGCCCAACCCACCCCCATACACATGTATATACATACGTCCACACACGCAAATATACATACCTACACAGCTTTCCATGGTTTACCCCAGACGCTTCACATGCCTTGATTCAATCCACTGACAGCACGTCAACCCCGGTATACCACATCGCTCCAATTCACTCTATTCCTTGCCCTCCTTTCACCCTCCTGCATGTTCAGGCCCCGATCACAAAATCTTTTTCACCCCATCTTTCCACCTCCAATTTGGTCTCCCTCTTCTCCTCGTTCCCTCCACCTCCGACACATATATCCTCTTGGTCAATCTTTCCTCACTCATTCTCTCCATGTGACCAAACCATTTCAAAACACCCTCTTCTGCTCTCTCAACCACGCTCTTTTTATTTCCACACATCTCTCTTACCCTTACGTTACTTACTCGATCAAACCACCTCACACCACACATTGTCCTCAAACATCTCATTTCCAGCACATCCATCCTCCTGCGCACAACTCTATCCATAGTCCACGCCTCGCAACCATACAACATTGTTGGAACCACTATTCCTTCAAACATACCCATTTTTGCTTTCCGAGATAATGTACTCGACTTCCACACATTCTTCAAGGCTCCCAGAATTTTCGCCCCCTCCCCCACCCTATGATCCACTTCCGCTTCCATGTTTCCATCCGCTGCCAGATCCACTCCCAGATATCTAAAACACTTCACTTCCTCCAGTTTTTCTCCATTCAAACTCACCTCCCAATTGACTTGACCCTCAACCCTACTGTACCTAATAACCTTGCTCTTATTCACATTTACTCTTAACTTTCTTCTTTCACACACTTTACCAAACTCAGTCACCAGCTTCTGCAGTTTCTCACATGAATCAGCCACCAGCGCTGTATCATCAGCTAACACGGAAGCGGCGATCAAGTATGAAAATGTATTTTCCCTTTCAGGCTTTGTCATCTGTTCTTGACGGTACCTCGCTCACGCGGGAAATGGCGAGCATGTCGGAAAAAAATTATAAACACGAGCTTCTTCTTTTTTTTTTTTTATGTTCTGTTTTGTGGAAAATCTTTTGTGTTTCAGGCCACTGAGGTGCTATAGGTCAAGGGGGGGGGGGGGGGGGGGGGGATATCACCGCGACCCCTGCACAATTGAGGGGGGGGAGGGTTGTCGGAAATTGACGGTAAATCACGAGGGCTGTGACCTGTGACAAGATGTATGACCCCCCAGCACCTGGCTGGCTGCACAAACCCTCGTATCACTCACTGTGTATATAGATTTCCATGTGTTAGTAAGAGTTACGTGTTTGTGTTTAATAGCATTAGAGAAGGCTTATTATGTTGGTGCTGACGGACCCCTGCCTGTATGAGGTTACACTGCGCGTGATATATCACCTTCGCTAAGGCTGTACCATCATTGTCAGAAGACATATGTATATATTCTTGGGAGTTACTGTCTTTGTAAAGGTAGATTTTTTACGTGTAAGGTTGCCGCATATTCAGATGTATTTATCATATTTGATTATGGAAGCTGGGACCATGAAACCAGCATATTAGTCTCTCTCTCTCTCTCTCTCTCTCTCTCTCTCTCTCTCTCTCTCTCTCTCTCTCTCTCTCTCTCTCTCTCTCTCATATCTAGGGCCTCTGTCGTGGAGGGCAACCTTTAAAATCGGATATGAAGAAGGACTTAAGACAGAGAAGTAAGGAAACAAAAGAATTGATAATCATGGACAGGTTGTATCTGTCAGGAAGGACGCGAGACAATGAGTTACAGAGCTCGTCTGTGCAGGGTGTAAGAAAGAGACTTGTTAATGACCCCATCGTTGAATTACCAACGGGCACTAAGTAATCATGTGATGCAGTGGCTTGCTGAGTATTACTTGGTCGTGCCAGTGGTGCTCAGTGCCCGGGAACAGAAACTGCAATAATGTCTCTATGAGAGTGGGATGAGAACAAAACACAGCGGGGAAGGGCGATGTGTCACAGTTCTTGGGTCGGTCGGTGAATCGGATTGCTTTGGATTCGTCTCTGTCAAATTAGGATGGAGGGTTAAATCCCTCCCCAGATGTGAGAGTGGTACCTGATACAATGACGGATCACTCTGTTGTATGATTGGAGCTGTATGATTAGCATTTGGAAAGGATTTTCACTTTTTTTGTAGGCAGACTTAGCATTGTGTGTAATGTGGAGTTTCCAGGATAGATTAGATGTTGTGTTGGTACCTGGTACGTTTATTGTGTTGAGCAGTGTATTGTAGAGGCGTCAAAACAGATGGGAAAGTTTTAAATGAGAAATGAGAAGACATAAGGGTTTGATACATAAAAATTTGCAGTCATGCGTCTTCCTTGCCAGGAAGTACTGTTGAGATCTATGTTTATAGAAGCAATCTTAACGAAACGAGAGAGAGAGAGAGAGAGAGAGAGAGAGAGAGAGAGAGAGAGAGTAGATTCAAAAAAAGAATATCAATAAATGTAGCATTGCGTTTTCAGCTTGTCAGTGCTTTCGGTTATTTTCAGAAGGATGGAAATTGTTCATAAAGAAAATAGGGGAGGGCGTAGGATACAAGATAGAACCTTGAGGGACACCGCTGTTGGCAGGTAAAGAGGTATAGGTTGATACATCATCAAGACGGAGGTGGACCGCTGAAGGTGGGGGATTGTTACCAAAAGAAGGAAGTATGGAGATCATGCTCTGATGACAGACTCCTTCAGAAGCTTTCGAGTTCTCAAGAACCATATCTTAGTATTCTCCCAAGTCTCTCAGCCGGTATAACCAAACATCAGTATGATATGGAAGAATATTACCAACGGATCTCGATTCCCGAAAGCTATATTGATGACCAGAGAGAACACTGTGGGATTTAAGTTGCTTAAGAAAATGAGTTTAGGAGATTTTCTAAGAGTGGGAATAGTAGAGTGAGTTAAGGGCAAAGGACGACAGATGGGAGGGTTGGAACAGTCACTATTCCTTGGGATATGGTGCACCAGTCCATGTCTCCTAAGGTTCACTTTATATATCTTTTTATGTAGAATTGGAATAGACGAGCAAGCATAGGCGCACCTTCAGAAGTACACTGTTTGAAAATACGATGAGGTATGCTATCTGATCTGTACGCTTGCTTGTGGCCTGCGAGAGAGAGAAAAAGAAAAGTTTTTTGGGCTAAATGAAGAGATATGATGGGAATGAGCACCATACTTGACACTAGAGCCGTCTCTCTAGCTTCCCTCTTCCATATTACTTGTATCTCATCTTCCCTTAAGTATCTCTGTCTCTCTTTCTGTACACCTTTTATCCTCATTTCCATTTGTATCATATTCATTTAGATATTCTTCCCCTCATCTTTTTCGTAACATCTTACCTTTACGGGTAGGACATCTTTACCTTCCCTCAGCTCCTGACCAGTTTTATAGGCTCCACTGGTGTACCCCACTGTTATAAGCTCCTGGCCAGTTTTGTAGGCTCCCCTGGACACTGTACCCCACTGTTGTAAGCTCCTGGCCAGTTTTATAGGCTCCAGTGGTGTACCCCACTGTTGTAAGCTCCTGGCCAGTTTTATTTATCTGTTTCCGATATGCAATAATGTTAGCTTAGGATTTATAGCTTTGCAATTGCCTGGTTGCCCCTGCCTTGACTGCTGGGTGATGAAGGCACTGGGGAAAGAGAAGCCAAGACAAGATAGAAGTTCTGCTCTTTTATCATTTTTGTTTTCAGCGAAAAGACTGAGAGGAATCTTGAAAGCGAGAGGAGACGAAGTTTAAAGTTGCGTTATGCAAGAGTGTCCGAGACAGGGTAAGATGGGTTCATAGGATCGACTGAAAGATGCTATAAAAAGATGCAAAAAGGCTCAGAGGAAATTATAGACCTATTGTAGGTTTAGTGCGCTTGGGTAACAAAAGGTATTGTAGTAGACTGCTGGTGATGACGGGGAGTCTAATAAAAGCTTCTTAAGGGAACAAAAGCTGATAATGCCACCTTAACAAAAGGTGAAATTGGAGATAAGCTGCTCCGCTGCAGGCGAGATAGATAGAATGGATGGACTAGATTCATGTTAGAGGTTGTGTCTGGTTTGCTGTTAAAGAAAACGTTTTTTTTTTTTATCACATTTGACTTGCAGAATTCCCAGTTTCTAATTCCAAAGTTGTGCAAAGCGGACTTTTTTTTTTATTTATTTATTCTTTCGGTTTTCATTTTTGCCTCATCTACGCTGCAGGTGCATATGATCTGTTTCCATCATCATTTTGCACTTTGCAAGTTATCTGTCCGTCGCCAGCTTGCCGGTACGTCCCTGAACTTCCAGCGTTTGTCCGTCTGTGCCTTCGTATATTTACCCCTTCTTGTTAGTCCTTCTGTCCGTAAGCTTTTCGCCTTTTCATTTTGTTCATCCTTCTGTTCATAAACTTAATACATTTTCATTTCGTTCATCCTTCCGTTCATAGACTTATTACATTTGTATTTCGTTCATCCTTCCGTTTGTTCTTTTATACTCGTATCAATTTCTCATTTCATCCATCTGTTCATTCGTAACTTAAGCCCCTCTTATTCCGTGCTTACGTGCGTTCGTAAATATCTTACTTTTTGCATTACGTCAGCCAGGTGTCGTCTAGTATGGGACCGGCCGGAGCACAACCTTCTGATGTCTTGTACTCAGTAGTGTATTGATCCCGGGAAATTACTTATTTAAGCTGATTTTCACACAAAAAATGTATATGCATAATTCCCAGTCAATATTCTTGCATTCATAGCAGATTGCGTTACCGTTTGTTTGTCCGTCCATTGCCCGTATGCAAACTGTGTTTTAGTAATGTATTAACTGTAGTAAACACAAATTGCACCTCAGCCAGGTGTATGAAAAGATATCATGTTAGTACAGACCTTGAAGGCTTCAAACATCTTGAAGTCTCGACCAAATGTGGAATAGCTTTTGGCTTATTTATATTTCCCATTTATTACATGAGCAAAAAGTTTTGTGTCTATAATCTCTCCCAAGTTATGTATCCATTACTTTTCATTTCACTCTTATGAATGTATATAGACTCTAAGGTAAGAATAAGTCTTCGAATGGAGCAATAAAAAGTAAATGTTTTACTTCAACAGATTGGGTTTAGCAAGTCGTTGAAAGCATTACCATAGATAGGTTTAGAAATAGTTATTTATGCCTCCGTAGTCAAGAATGTTTCGTAGGGGCATTTCTCTGTAAGTCATTAAATGACGTTTCTGCTCAATATATGTATGCTAAGCGATATTTTTTTTTTTTTATAGCCTTTTACTCCCAGAAAGAGCCTTTGGAAGGACACCTCAGAGGTCTCGCGCCATCTGAATATCTTAGTCTTCCGTTGTTTCAGTCATTGACTCGTCACACCACCAAGTGTCAAGACGTCTGGGATATTGAATCACAAGCACCGTGTGCTGAGCTAAGCAGGGAGTTGCCCAGGGTAGAAGGTGTTGGAGTCACTAGGCACATTCCGAGTGTGTTTTGCTGATACCGTGTTAATGGTGTGCTTCCGTCGTCTTATGTTTTTCCTTCGTGTTCTAATTTTCTTTTCTCTGAGAAACTTCTTGGAGACGATGATCGAGGTGCATATTAAGCAGAAAGGTGTTCCAATGAAGGCTCATGGCGCCCGCATTTCATCATAGTTACTACCAGTCACATAATGATTGGTGGAATTATTGTTTGGAAGATATAGAAAAGGATTTAATGGATTGTTCTCCATTCAGTTCATTAGATGTAGAGGAACAAGTGTATGAAGTTTCATGGCCAGAGGTAGAACTTATTTCTGTTATGGGCCAGGTTAAGTTCCAGATTAAACTTTTTCATGAGTGGTATGAATATCAAACTTGAGATGTGGAACTTATGCAACCCAGTTCTTTAGATGCTGGGAAACAACTGCATAAACTTACATGGCCAAAGGCGGAAGTTTCTCTAAAAGTTATGAGTTAAGTCATGTTCTAGGTTAAAGATTTTTTTATGTAAGTTACATAAAAATTGGAAGTAGTTGTTATAGGTTTTATGCCGGTCAATTTTTTTTTTTCTAAGATGCTGGGGAAATGAATGTATAAAGTTTCATGGGCCAAGGTAGAATATTCTCAAATTTATGAGGGGAAAAGTTAAATCGTAATTTGAATCCTCTTATAAATAAGCATACCTCAAGCCAGATTTAAACTAGAGTTATAGTTCGTAACGTCATTTGATTTTTTAAATGTAGGGAGATCACTAGAGAGGGAGAGGCTTGAGAGTGTCTGACATAATGGTTTCAGTTTACGACCAAAGTTGATATGTAGGTTTAGGTGTGATTTACGACTACGAATGGACGGACGGACGAGTGTGGACGGACGACGGACGAGTGTGGACGGACGGACGGACGATGATTGGAAAGACGGATGACGGTGGACAGATGGACGACTGTGGACAAACAGACGACAGGGAAACGAGCAATCCCTTAGCGACTGACTGTCAATCTAAGCAAACGACAAATGACTCTCGGAATACCACAAACTAATCACAGAATTGCTCCCATCTTGAGAAGACAATTGGCTTTGTAAGATAACAGCAGTTCCATAATCCCTATGATAAAAGATAAGGCTCATGGAAAACTGAATCGTCTCTATTTGTCATATATATATATATATATATATATATATATATATATATATATATATATATATATATATATATGTATGTATAAAACCCTGGTTTCCAGTTTTACATCCACAACACCAAGTAAAAGGCGATAATGTTAAACCAGAAAGTATCTCTTTTCTTAAGAGATGCTGGTATCTCGTAAGTCTGGAATATTTTAATCTGGATCAGAAGTTTAGTGGAACAATAATGTGAGGTTTACACAATACTCACATTTCCCTACGCTAAGTCTGTCATCTACACAGACACCGCTAATATATATATATATATATATATATATATATATATATATATATATATATATTTTTTTTTTTTTTTTTTTTCATACTATTCGCCATTTCCCGCGATAGCGAGGTAGCGTTAAGAACAGAGGACTGGGCCTTTGAGGGAATATCCTCACCTGGCCCCCTTCTCTGTTCCTTCTTTTGGAAAAAAAAAAAAAAAAAAAAAACGAGAGGGGAGGATTTCCAGCCCCCCGCTCCCAATATATATATATATATATATATATATATATATATATATATATATATATATATATATATATATATATATATATATATGGTATTGCAGTGGAATTTATTAAAAAAGGGGGTGACTGTATTGTTGACTGGTTGGTAAGGTTATTTAATGTATGTATGACTCATGGTGAGGTGCCTGAGGATTGGCGGAATGCGTGCATAGTGCCATTGTACAAAGGCAAAGGGGATAAGAGTGAGTGCTCAAATTACAGAGGTATAAGTTTGTTGAGTATTCCTGGTAAATTATATGGGAGGGTATTGATTGAGAGGGTGAAGGCATGTACAGAGCATCAGATTGGGGAAGAGCAGTGTGGTTTCAGAAGTGGTAGAGGATGTGTGGATCAGGTGTTTGCTTTGAAGAATGTATGTGAGAAATACTTAGAAAAGCAAATGGATTTGTATGTAGCATTTATGGATCTGGAGAAGGCATATGATAGAGTTGATAGAGATGCTCTGTGGAGGGTATTGAGAATATATGGTGTGGGAGGCAAGTTGTTAGAAGCAGTGAAAAGTTTTTATCGAGGATGTAAGGCATGTGTACGTGTAGGAAGAGAGGAAAGTGATTGGTTCGCAGTGAATGTAGGTTTGCGGCAGGGGTGTGTGATGTCTCCATGGTTGTTTAATTTGTTTATGGATGGGGTTGTTAGGGAGGTGAATGCAAGAGTTTTGGAAAGAGGGGCAAGTATGAAGTCTGTTGGGGATGAGAGAGCTTGGGAAGTGAGTCAGTTGTTGTTCGCTGATGATACAGCGCTGGTGGCTGATTCATGTGAGAAACTGCAGAAGCTGGTGACTGAGTTTGGTAAAGTGTGTGAAAGAAGAAAGTTAAGAGTAAATGTGAATAAGAGCAAGGTTATTAGGTACAGTAGGGTTGAGGGTCAAGTCAATTGGGAGGTGAGTTTGAATGGAGAAAAACTGGAGGAAGTGAAGTGTTTTAGATATCTGGGAGTGGATCTGGCAGCGGATGGAACCATGGAAGCGGAAGTGGATCATAGGGTGGGGGAGGGGGCGAAAATTCTGGGAGCCTTGAAGAATGTGTGGAAGTCGAGAACATTATCTCGGAAAGCAAAAATGGGTATGTTTGAAGGAATAGTGGTTCCAACAATGTTGTATGGTTGCGAGGCGTGGGCTATGGATAGAGTTGTGCGCAGGAGGATGGATGTGCTGGAAATGAGATGTTTGAGGACAATGTGTGGTGTGAGGTGGTTTGATCGAGTAAGTAACGTAAGGGTAAGAGAGATGTGTGGAAATAAAAAGAGCGTGGTTGAGAGAGCAGAAGAGGGTGTTTTGAAATGGTTTGGGCACATGGAGAGAATGAGTGAGGAAAGATTGACCAAGAGGATATATGTGTCGGAGGTGGAGGGAACGAGGAGAAGAGGGAGACCAAATTGGAGGTGGAAAGATGGAGTGAAAAAGATTTTGTGTGATCGGGGCCTGAACATGCAGGAGGGTGAAAGGAGGGCAAGGAATAGAGTGAATTGGAGCGATGTGGTATACCGGGGTTGACGTGCTGTCAGTGGATTGAATCAAGGCATGTGAAGCGTCTGTGGTAAACCATGGAAAGCTGTGTAGGTATGTATATTTGCGTGTGTGGACGTATGTATATACATGTGTATGGGGGGGGGGGGGGTTGGGCCATTTCTTTCGTCTGTTTCCTTGCGCTACCTCGCAAACGCGGGAGACAGCGACAAAGTATAATGAAAAAAAAAAATAAATATATATATATATATATATATATATATATATATATATATATATATATATATATATATATATATATATGTCTGTGTATGTATACACTGAAATGTATAGGTATGTATATGTGCGTATGTGGGCTTTTATGTATATTCATGTGTATGTGGGTGTGTTGGGTCATTGTTTTGTCTGTTTCCTTGCGCTACCTCGCTAACGCGGGAGACAGCGACAAAGTATAGTAAAAAAAAAAAAATAATATTTACCCGAGGGCCGTTTATGAGAGGGTGCTTATGTTACCCTAGGACCCCTTTTCCAGGGGCACATATAGCTCCAAGGCTTCGCTATGCTCAATAACAGGGACATGATAAACTCCTTTGAAGCAAGAAGTTCTGTAACGAGATTTTAATCTCTTTCGTTAACTGATGCAGTCTTGCCGAATCTTCCAGTATTGCAGGGGAGATGCTAAGAAAGCAAATAGGATGTTTGGATTCAGAAATAGAAACTTAGAAAAGCAAGAATGTGATATTGCCACTATACTTAAGTCTAGTTCGACCCCACCTTGAATGTGCAGTGCAGTTTTGGGCGACCCCACAAAAGGAAAGACGTTCTTAGACTAGAAGCAGTGCAGCAAAGAGCAACTAAGTTGATTTCCACCTTGGCTAACGAACAATATGAGGCGAGACTGCGAGAATTAAACTTATTCTCCTTAAGCAAGAAGCACCTCCGGGCAAATTGATAGAATGTTTCTAAATACAATTTTGATATTGATCATTTCTTTACAGTAGCTCCAGCATTACCAACGAGAGGAAATAGATTGAAACTTCAGAGGTCACCGAGGTAATCTGGACCGTACGAAGTATTTTTTAAACCAGCTACATTATTGATGGGTCGAATAAGCTCCCAGAAAATTTAGTTATAGAAACACCCTTAATATCTTCAAAATTAGGCTTGATCATCACTCGTCACTCTCCGGTATTGAATAATTAATTCAATCAGTCGTCATAACGGAGTGGTATATCATGCTACCTTCTCAACCTTTGGTCTCTCCCTGGCCATGTTGCGGTATCGTATTAACATTGATTAACCCATGTCACCTGCTTTGAAAGAGTATTTGAGAATTACTGTATCATTTTTCAGCATCAGGAATGATATAGGCGTAGTGAGTCGAGAGGCTGGAGCTTAGATTTAAGTGAAGGGATACCTGTCGTTGGTTATGGGATGTATGACATACTCATGTTCATTCTATCTTATCACTTTCTTATAAAGATTTCCTGAAGGCTTATTTATTATTCCTGCAAGGTATTTTTCTACCTATTTTCCTGCCGGGTTTTGCCGGAGGGAGTGGAGGGTGGGGAGAGAGCCTCTGCTTTGCTATCTTTTTCGTCCACTGCCTAGAATTTTTTTTTTTTTTTCAAGCGTTAAGGCCAGACCACCCCGATTGAACCTTGGGTCTGTGTATCTGTGTAATATAACTTTTCATATTTGTTAAAGACCAATTGACATTTCTCTCTCTCTCTCTCTCTCTCTCTCTCTCTCTCTCTCTCTCTCTCTCTCTCTCTCTCTCTCTCTCTCAGTTATATATTACATTTTTCTCACCGCACATTTTGCTTCATCATATGAAGTGTGAATAAAACGTTCAATACTCATTTCACTTTGTTCTTGAAATGCATGAGACGTTTCGGGCACACGAACACTGTCCATCTTCAGTCAGGTTGATTATAAATGATATAACGCAGTATAAAGAACAAAAAAGGAATGAGTCACATCTTTGAATGTTACCGATGAGAGCGATATCGTAGATGATATGTTGACCTGTAGACCGTGTTCCCTCGGAGTTCATGTATGATAGTGTGGTCGGTAGGGGCCAGATTCGCTTGGTCAACAGATGGGGGGGTCAGCCTGAGGTCTCTGTGCCTGGGAATGTCTGGTGAAGGTAGAGAGTGGGCGCGGTAGAGAATAATGGTAAGAGTCCTGATTTGTCGTGTTTTTTTATGATTTATGGAGGAGTTTATATTCTCTTATGTACATGGCTTTTGTTTTGTGTAGTCTTGTAGGGGCGTGGCAATGTTTCCTGTGCCACAAAACTTTCCCAGGTGCGGAGACGACAGGCAAACCCTCCAACAGCTGACTCACCGAGTTTGACCCATACCCATCACATTACCCGCATTTACTTCAATTTCTAAAAGATTGAACAGAGGAAGAAGCCAAGCGGGTAGTGCTCATCATTTTTGAAAGTTCAGGCTGGGTTGCGTAAATTGTGTGGATGTAAGCAAAATGAGAAGAAAAGCTAGATGGGCAGTATGTTTGAGGAAAGGATCGTGGATGTTCTGGCTGTGAGTGAAACAAAGCTTAAGGGTAATGGGGAAGAATGGTTTAGAAATGTATTAGGAGTAAAGTCAGGAGTTGGTGGGATGGCAAGACCTAAGGAAGGGGTAACAGTGCTCCTGAAGCAGGAATTTTGGAAGTGTGAGGAAGCTCCACAGTGATGTGGGTAGGAATGAAAGTCGTTGGCGAAAGGTGGGTGATTATTAGTTCTTATACCCCTGCCCATGAGAACAAAGATCACGAGAGAGAAATGCTTTGGGTGTAGCTGAGTGATTGGTTCAGCAGTTTTGGTGCGTGAGACTGGGTATTGGTGATGAGTTATTTAAATGTAAGGATATGTGATGTTGCAGATGAGGTTATAATTTAGGAGCATACTGAAAATGTACTCTTGTTTGTGAATACTTGATTCGAAAAGAGACAGGCACACAAGTATATGTATGATAGCAAAATGGTCATCGGGCATCATTGGATTACATATGAATTCATAGGCGCGCGAAAGAAAACCTTTTGGATGTGAATGTGTTGAGAGGGGCAGCCAGTGGAATGTCTGATCCTTACCTTGTGATTTCTACCTCGAGTGTAGATTTGTAGAGGTTTTCGGGAAAGAGGAGACCTCACGGATGAGAAGAGAATAGTGAAAGTGAATGAGCTTGGGAAAGATATTTGTTTGAAGAAATACTGGGAGAGATTGAGTGTAGAATGACAAATGGTGAGAGTAAACGAAACGAGGGAAGTGGGTGAGGAATTGGAGGTATTTAGGGATAAATGAATAACTAAAAGTTCCTATTGAAAGGAGAAAGAGCGGTATATGGGCGGTTCTTACTGGGAAGGAGTGCTTATGTTTAGGAGATGTATAAGAGAAAGCGGCGGGAGGTCAAGGGAAAAGTGCAGGTGTTAAAAAGAAGGCTAGTGAGAGTTGGGCTTACCCAGCATAAGTAAATTTCAGAGTGAATTACGGGTTGTTTTGGAAGGAGGTTAATAGTGTGCGAAAAACAAGAGAACAAGTGGGAACATCGGTGAAGGTGGCAAATGAGGAAGTAGTAATAGCTTGTGTTGAAGATGGAGTGAGTATTTTGATGGACTGTTAAATGTATTTGATGATAGGATGGCAGATGTTGGGCCCGGATGATATGCGAGGTGAGAGAGTCATGAAGAATGGTTTGGTGAAGAGAGAAGAGGTGGTGAAAGTCTTACGTAAGATTGAATGTGGCTAGGTTTCTGTAGTGGATGGTATTGCAGTTGACTCTCTAAGGAAAGGGGTGGCTGTGTTGTTGTAATGTTAGTAAGGATTTTCATTGTATTTATGGATCATGGTGAGGTGCCTGAGGACTCGCGAAAGTGCTTGTATAGTGCCATTGTATAAGGGGAGGGGGATAAAGGTGAATGTTCAAAGAGTTTGTTGAGTATACCAGGTAAGTTGTATGGGAAATAAGAGTTTAAGGGCATGTACAGAATATCTGACTGGGGAGGAACAATGTGGCCTCAGAAGTAGCAGAGGATGTGTGGATTAGATGTTTGCTGTAAAGAATATGTGAGAAATACTTAGAGAAACAGAAGGATTTGTATGTGGCGTTTCTGGATTGGAGAAAGTATATGATTGGGTTGATAGAGATGACTTGTGGAAGGTCTTAAGACAATATGGTGTAGTAGGAAAGCTACTTAAAGCAATAAGAAATTTTTATCAGCGATGTTAGGCGTATGCAAGGATAAGAAGAGAGAAGAATGAGTGGTTCTTAGTGAAGGTTGGTCTGCAGCAGTAGTGTGTGATGACACTATGGCTGCTTAATTTGTTTATGGATGGGGTGATGAGGGAGGTAAATGCAAGTCATGGAGAGAGTATACATTACGAAGGGGATGAGAAGGCCTTGGGAGCGAGTCATTTGTTGTTTGATGATGACACCGCTAGTAGCAGATTCGACTGAGAAACTGCCGCAGCTGGTGAGTGAGTTTGGAAGTGTGTGTAAAAAAAGGAAGTTAAGAGTAAATGTGAAGAAAAGTAAGGTTGTTAGGTTTTGGATGGTTGAGGGGCATATTGGTTGGAATGTGAGTAAATGGAGGAAATTTGGAGAAAGTAAGTGTTGTAGATGCCTGGGAGTGGACATGGCGATATTGGAACTATGGAACCGGAAATGAGTCGGAGGGTGGGTAAGGGGGCGAAAGTTCAGGAGCATTTAACAGTGTGTGAAAAAAGAGGTCGTTATTTGGGAAGGCGAAAATGGGTATGTTTGAAGGTATGGTAGTCCCATCAATAGTATATGGATGCGAGGCATGGTATATAGATGAGGATGTGTGAAGGAGGTTGGCTGTGTTGGAAGTGAAATGTTTGAGATGGAGTGAACAAATTTTGAGTGATTGGGGACTGAACGTGCAGGAAGGTAAAAGGCATGCATGGGATAGATTGAATTGGAACGATGTGGTCTAGGGGTCGACATGCTGTCGATGTTAAACGGCCGGGAAAACCATCGAAGGGTCTGGGGGGAAGGGCTTTGTTGTGGAATGGGTTTTATGTTATCTTTGCATTACACATGATAGCTGCAGAATGGATGTGAGCGGATGCGTCCTTTCTTCGTCTGTTCCTGGTGCTTCCTCGCTAAAGCGGGGAGCGGCGATTAAGTATAAGATAAGAAATACATTTATATATACGTTATGCCTATATCTAAAGTGTCTACTGGTTAGCTGACTGGCAGAGTTATAAACTCCATTAAGACCAACTTGCAAGGTCCAAGTATCGTCTTAGAAGCTCTTGAACTCGTCTTGAAGTACGCTTGAGGAATCTACTGAGACGGAGAACTGTAGGACAGTTTGGTATTGATATCCCGGGAGGAAGTCAGTAGTGACACGACGCCTCTGGCAGGACTTGCAGCAGCTGTTGATAGTAGTTAACAGGGTTATGTGTCGCTTCAACTATGATGAATTTTGATGGTATTCTACAAGCAAGTGAATCACATGTGACTGTTTCCAGGCAGGATTCAGTTATCAGGCAGGTGCTTACAGAAAGGGATTGGAATCCCACGCATTGTTTCCACTCGCACTCATTACATTTCGATGGTACCATTTAATTCACATGTATTAAGACCAATACAGTGGCCACAGAGGAGTAGTACTCCAGACTGAGTGTCCAGATCTCGAGTTTTTTCCTGATCATGTTAGGAATGACTGACGTTCCTTTGTGTATCCATTTATATTTTTTTCCAGGCTGCGAGACCCCTGTGCTTATATGATATTGCTTGAATACGTAAGTCAGGAATCTCTCTCTCTCTCTCTCTCTCTCTCTCTCTCTCTCTCTCTCTCTCTCTCTCTCTCTCTCTCTCTCTCTTGGAAAGGATCACAATTTTTGCGCGTATTCAAACATATTCCTATTAACTCTTAACTCCAGTACCACGAAAAATATCATTGAATCTTCTATTATTAAATACACAAAGAATGATAACCTTAATATTAGTGAAGTTCTATACAAATTGGATAACATTATTTATGATAAGGTTTGTAAACAATTCCCCTTCTTGTCCACAGAATAAGTTTATGATACTCTCGTTGTCTGTCTTGGACAATCACATGTTTACCAAATGGCGTCCCAACTTCATCCCTTCGTTGTATATCAACTGACTTATATTTATTTCTTGTATCTCCCCTGATGATGTGATTATTACACGAAAGTGCACTTGGGAACTTATCGTGTTTAATTTTCCTCCGTGGAATATATATATATATATATATATATATATATATATATATATATATATATATATATATATATATATTGCTTTGTCGCTGTCTCCCGCGTTAGCGAGGTAGCGCAAGGAAACAGACGAAAGAACGGCCCAACCCACCTACATAGACATGTATTTACATACATGTCCACACACGCAAATATACATACCTATACATCTCAACGTATACATATATATGCACACACAGACATATACATATATACACATGTACATAATTCATACTGTCTGCCTTTATTCATTCCCATCGCCACCCCGCCAAACATGAAATAACAACCCCCTCCCCCCCCTCATGTGCGCGAGGTAGCACTAGGAAAAGACAACAAAGGCAACATTCGTTCACACTCAGTCTCTAGCTGTCATGTAATAATGCATCGAAACTATAGCTCCCTTTCCACATCCACGCCCCACACAACTTTCCATGGTTTACCCCAGACGCTTCACATGCTCTGGTTCAATCCATTGAGAGCACGTCGACCCCGGTATACCACATCCTTCCAGTTCTCTATATTCCTTACACACCTTTTATTCTCCTGCATGTTCAGGCCTCGATCGCTTAAAATCTTTTTCACTCTATCCTTCCTCCTCCAATTTGGTCTCCCACTTCTCGTTCCCTCCACCTCTGACATATATATCCTCTTGGTCAATCTTTTTCCTCACTTATTCTCTCCATGTTACCATACCATTTCAATACACCCTTTTCTGCTCTCTCAACCACACACTTTTTATTACCGCACATCCCTCTTACCCTTTTGTTACTTATTCGATCAAACCACCTCACGTCACATATTGTCCTCAAACATCTCATTTCCAACACATCTTCCCTCCTCTGCAGAACCCTATCTATAGCCCACGCCTCGCAACCATATAACATTGTAGGAACCACTCTTCCTTCAAACACACCCATTTTTGCTTTCCGAGATAATGTTCTCGCCTTCCACACATTCTTCAACGCTCCCAGAACCTTCGCCCCTACCCCACCCTGTGACTCACTTTCGCTTCCATGGTTCCATCCGCTGTTCAATACACTCCCAGATCTCTAAAAGACTTCACTTCCTCCAGTTTTTCTCCATTTATACGTACCTCCCAATTGACTTGTCCCTCAATCCTACTGTACCTAACAGTCGTGCTCTTATTCACATTTACTCTCAGCTTTCTTCTTTCACACACTTTACCAAACTCAGTCACCAGCTTCTGCAGTTTCTCACCCGAATCAGCCACCAGCGCTGTATCATCAGTGAACAACAACAACTGACTCACTTCCCAAGACCTCTCATCCACAACAGACTGCATACCTGCCCCTCTCCAAAACTCTTGCATTCTTCTCCCTAACAACCCCATCCTTAAACAAATGAAACAACCATGGAGACATCGCGCACCCCTGCCGCAAACCGACATTCACTGAGAACCAGTCACTTTCCTCTCCTGGTACTCGTACACATGCCTTATGCCTTCCACAGAGAATCTCTTATCATATGCCCTCTCTAGATCCATACAGATACATACAGATCCATATATATATATATATATATATATATATATATATATATATATATATATATATATAGGTATTGATTGAGAGGGTGAAGGCATGTACAGAGCATCAGATTGGGGAAGAGCAGTGTGGTTTCAGAAGTGGTAGAGGATGTGTGGATCAGGTGTTTGCTTTGAAGAATGTATGTGAGAAATACTTAGAAAAGCAAATGGATGTGTATGTAGCATTTATGGATCTGGAGAAGGCATATGATAGAGTTGATAGAGATGCTCTGTGGAAGGTATTAAGAATATATGGTGTGGGAGGAAAGTTGTTAGAAGCAGTGAAAAGTTTTTATCGAGGATGTAAGGCATGTGTACGTGTAGGAAGAGAGGAAAGTGATTGGTTCTCAGTGAATGTAGGTTTGCGGCAGGGGTGTGTGATGTCTCCATGGTTGTTTAATTTGTTTATGGATGGGGTTGTTAGGGAGGTAAATGCAAGAGTTTTGGAAAGAGGAGCAAGTATGAAGTCTGTTGGGGATGAGAGAGCTTGGAAAGTGAGTCAGTTGTTGTTCGCTGATGATACAGCGCTGGTGGCTGATTCATGTGAGAAACTGCAGAAGCTGGTGACTGAGTTTGGTAAAGTGTGTGGAAGAAGAAAGTTAAGAGTAAATGTGAATAAGAGCAAGGTTATTAGGTACAGTAGGGTTGAGGGTCAAGTCAATTGGGAGGTGAGTTTGAATGGAGAAAAACTGGAGGAAGTGAAGTGTTTTAGATATCTGGGAGTGGATCTGGCAGCGGATGGAACCATGGAAGCGGAAGTGGATCATAGGGTGGGGGAGGGGGCGAAAATTCTGGGGGCCTTGAAGAATGTGTGGAAGTCGAGATCATTATCTCGGAAAGCAAAAATGGGTATGTTTGAAGGAATAGTGGTTCCAACAATGTTGTATGGTTGCGAGGTGTTAGCTATGGATAGAGTTGTGCGCAGGAGGATGGATGTGCTGGAAATGAGATGTTTGAGGACAATGTGTGGTGTGAGGTGGTTTGATCGAGTGAGTAACGTAAGGGTAAGAGAGATGTGTGGAAATAAAAAGAGCGTGGTTGAGAGAGCAGAAGAGGGTGTTTTGAAGTGGTTTGGGCACATGGAGAGAATGAGTGAGGAAAGATTGACCAAGAAGATATATGTGTCGGAGGTGGAAAGATGGAGTGAAAAAGATTTTGTGTGATCGGGGCCTGAACATGCAGGAGGGTGAAAGGAGGGCAAGGAATAGAGTGAATTGGAGCGATGTGGTATACCGGGGTTGACGTGCTGTCAGTGGATTGAATCAAGGCATGTGAAGCGTCTGGGGTAAACCATGGAAAGCTGTGTAGGTATGTAATTTGCGTGTGTGGACGTATGTATATACATGTGTATGGGGGGGGGGGGGGGGTTGGGCCATTTCTTTCGTCTGTTTCCTTGCGCTACCTCGCAAACGCGGGAGACAGCGACAAAGTATAATAAATATTTTTTTTTTTTTTTTTTTTTTTTTTTTTTTTTTTTTTTTACTTTGTCGCTGTCTCCCGCGTTTGCGAGGTAGCGCAAGGAAACAGACGAAAGAAATGGCCCAACCCCCCCCCCCCCCCCCCCCCCATACACATGTACATACACACGTCCACACACGCAAATATACATACCTACACAGCTTTCCATGGTTTACCCCAGACGCTTCACATGCCCCGACTCAATCCACTGACAGCACGTCAACCCCTGTATACCACATCGCTCCAATTCACTCTATTCCTTGCCCTCCTTTCACCCTCCTGCATGTTCAGGCCCCGATCACACAAAATCTTTTTCACTCCATCTTTCCACCTCCAATTTGGTCTCCCTCTTCTCCTCGTTCCCTCCACCTCCGACACATATATCCTCTTGGTCAATCTTTCCTCACTCATTCTCTCCATGTGCCCAAACCATTTCAAAACACCCTCTTCTGCTCTCTCAACCACGCTCTTTTTATTTCCACACATCTCTCTTACCCTTACGTTGCTTACTCGATCAAACCACCTCACACCACACATTGTCCTCAAACATCTCATTTCCAGCACATCCATCCTCCTGCGCACAACTCTATCCATAGCCCTCGCCTCGCAACCATACAACATTGTTGGAACCACTATTCCTTCAAACATACCCATTTTTGCTTTCCGAGATAATGTTCTCGACTTCCACACATTCTTCAAGGCTCACAGGATTTTCGCCCCCTCCCCCACCCTCTGATCTACTTCCGCTTCCATGGTTCCATCCGCTGCCAGATCCACTCCCAGATATCTAAAACACTTCACTTCCTCCAGTTTTTCTCCATTCAAACTTACCTCCCAATTGACTTGACCCTCAACCCTACTGTACCTAATAACCTTGCTCTTAACTTTCTTCTTTCACACACTTTACCAAACTCAGTCACCAGCTTCTGCAGTTTCTCACATGAATCAGCCACCAGCGCTGTATCATCAGCGAACAGCAACTGACTCACTTACCAAGCTCTCTCATCCCCAACAGACTTCATACTTGCTCCTCTTTCCAAAACTCTTGCATTTACCTCCCTAACAACCCCATCCATAAACAAATTAAACAACCATGGAGACATCACACACCCCTGCCGCAAACCTACATTCACTGAGAACCAATCACTTTCCTCTCTTCCTACACGTACACATGCCTTACATCCTCGATAAAAACTTTTCACAGCTTCTAACAACTTGCCTCCCACACCATATATTCTTAATACCTTCCACAGAGCATCTCTATCAACTCTTATCATATGCCTTCTCCAGATCTATAAATGCTACATACAAATCCATTTGCTTTTCTAAGTATTTCTCACATACATTCTTCAAAGCAAACACCTGGTCCACACATCCTCTACCACTTCTGAAACCACACTGCTCTTCCCCAATCTGATGCTCTGTACATGCCTTCACCCTCTCAATCAATACCCTCCCATATAATTTACCAGGAATACTCAACAAACTTATACCTCTGTAATTTGAGCACTCACTCTTATCCCCTTTGCCTTTGTACAATGGCACTATGCACGCATTCCGCCAATCCTCAGGCACCTCACCATGAGTCATACATACATTAAATAACCTTACCAACCAGTCAGTAATACAGTCACCCCCTTTTTTTAATAAATTCCACTGCAATACCATCCAAACCTGCTGCCTTGCCGGCTTTCATTTTCCGCAAAGCTTTTACTACCTCTTCTCTGTTTACCAAATCATTTTCCCTAACCCTCTCACTTTGCACACCACCTCGACCAAAACACCCTATATCTGCCACTCTATCATCAAACACATTCAACAAACCTTCAAAATACTCACTCCATCTCCTATATATATATATATATATATATATATATATATATATATATATATATATATATATATTTCAAGAAATTGCAGACTTATCTTTCTCAATATATATAAACTGCTACTTTACTGAATACACATGAGGCAGATGCGTATAAAAGTGCTGCTTTTCTGAATGAATTTATAGCACTAAAAGCATCCAGGTGGAAGCAGAGCTCTTCTTTAAATGAAATATCATGATGCAGTCACCTTCCTGTGTGGGTGTGAGGGCAGTTGAGCATGTAGCAATAACAGGACAGACCTCACGCTTGACTGTCGCAGGGAGAGTTTTGGGGTGCATGACGTTGCCAGAAGTTTTGAAGCGTCAGCAAACACAGTCGTTTAGGAAACACAGCAAGTATGTCAGGACGGCTGAACCGTTTACACGATACAAACAGGACAAGGAAAGAGAAGAGGAAGGAAAGAAAGAGGGTAGAAATAATGGAGCGTTGTATAGACGGTTTTCTTAGGATGTAAGTGTACATGTCACGTGTAGACATAAATTATAGGCGCATATCGTGCTGTACTGCACAATAATAGATTAATATAAAGGACATAACTCAAATTTGATCATTTTGCCAGTTATGAATATCTTTAACCCTGAACTTAAACTAGTTCACAATTGAAGAAATTTCACCCTTGACATAGTATATATATATGTATATTCGCCGTTTCCCAAGTAGTATTATGTTCCCATCTTCATTTCGTTTTCACGAACTGTGCTGTACTGCAGTCAACACAAGTGTTCCATGGAACACCTGTTTACAGCAGTGTACTGTTTGTTCTCAGTAATTCTGCTTTCAATATGCTCAGAATTAACGTTGAAAAGATATTTCAAGCTACTGATTTTTGTTAAATGAAAACTATAGATTTTATACACCGGGGCTGTGGTGGTCAGGAGAAGGGTTGGATTTGACTATCACAGTTGTGTGTCTTAGTTGAATTAGAATTAGTAGCTTGAATTGCCCCAGTGCGTTACTGTTGCGGACTTTTGCACATCGCAAATGAACTAGAGATATTAAATTTAATCAACCCACTGTTCATAGTAGGACGGTAAAAAGCACTTGTATAAGTTTAAAAAGTCCATAGTTCCCTCTTGACACACTGGTCATGGATTGAGGTTGTGTATGAATTGCCCCAGTGCGTTACTGTTGCGGACCTTTGCACATCGCAAATGAACTAGAGATATTAAATTTAATCAACCCACTGTTCATAGTAGGACGGTAAAAAGCACTTGTATAAGTTTAAAAAGTCCATAGTTCCCTCTTGACACACTGGACATGGATTGAGGTTGTGTATGAGTGAGGTGTATGAAGTGTGAGGCTGCATGTTCTCACTCCTCCTTGGGGAACTGAGAACGGACTTTATGAAAACGAATAGAAAGCTAGATACTTGTATAACTAGGTAGATAGATAGATAGATGGATAGATAGATGAATATGTAAACTGAGATATAAATGGATAAATAGGTAAGTAGAAGAATGAATAGATAGACGCAGACAGACACATAGTTTAAAGATTAGGCTGATAGATGTATAGACAGATTCTTAAGACGTGTTTATGATGCTCAACTTTGTATATACTGCCGTGTTTCATTAGCCATCCAAAAGTTTTTAAAACTCTCTAACTCCAGCGGTCTGACTTTTGAACAAGATACTGACGGCAAGCCTAGAGGAAACACGACGCAAATAGTTATCAATATGTGTGTGTGTGTGGGTGGGTGTGTGTGTGTCTTTGTGTGTGTGTGTGTGTATGTCTTTGTGTGTGTGTGTGTGTGTGTGTGTGTGTGGAGTAGGTGGGGGGGAAGAGGTAGTTTCACAGGATCGCTCTCTTATTATTTCTTCCTATTGGTACACTATTGCCAGTCAAGGTAACTGGAGATAATTTTTTTTTTTTCTTTTAGATTTGAGTGACAAGGAGTTGAAGGTTTAGTTTAAGGAGTTCAACACTTTGGGATGAGTTTCTTGGAGGGTTCTTGAGAATGTTAACTACAAGGAAGGACTGCAAGAGTTGAAGTGTTTAGCAGAGGTTTGTTGGAGGGTTCTCAGAAGTGTTGATCAGAGGGACGAGCTGTAGGAATGGAAGCCTTTGGAAGGGGTTTGTTGGAGGGTTCTTAGAAGCCTTGATCAAAGAGACGAATTGTAGAAGTTGAAGATCTTAGGAGGAAGTTCATTATCATATGGGTGTTAGGAGTGTGGTGATCAAGAGAAAGTTAGAACACAGAAAAATGTCCTTAGGCTCCGCTGAGTGCCGAGATTGTCAGTCAGCCAAGTATCAGTGTCAGTGCGAAATAGTCCAATAGAAGGGAATCTTACAGCAAGAGGGATATATATATATATATATATATATATATATATATATATATATATATATATATATATATATATATATATATAGACAATACCGTGATTATATTTTTTTACATGATTAAACAATGTACAGAGGCATGTACAGAGCATCAGATTGGGGAAGAGCAGTGTGGTTTCAGAAGTGGTAGAGGATGTGTGGATCAGGTGTTTGCTTTGAAGAATGTATGTGAGAAATACTTAGAAAAGCAAATGGATTTGTATGTAGCATTTATGGATCTGGAGAAGGCATATGATAGAGTTGATAGAGATGCTCTGTGGAAGGTATTAAGAATATATGGTGTGGGAGGAAAGTTGTTAGAAGCAGTGAAAAGTTTTTATCGAGGATGTAAGGCATGTGTACGTGTAGGAAGAGAGGAAAGTGATTGGTTCTCAGTGAATGTAGGTTTGCGGCAGGGGTGTGTCATGTCTCCATGGTTGTTTAATTTGTTTATGGATGGGGTTGTTAGGGAGGTAAATGCAAGAGTTTTGGAAAGAGGGGCAAGTATGAAGTCTGTTGGGGATGAGAGAGCTTGGGAAGTGAGTCAGTTGTTGTTCGCTGATGATACAGCGCTGGTGGCTGATTCATGTGAGAAACTGCAGAAGCTGGTGACTTGAGTTTGGTAAAGTGTGTGGAAGAAGAAAGTTAAGAGTAAATGTGAATAAGAGCAAGGTTATTAGGTACAGTAGGGTTGAGGGTCAAGTCAATTGGGAGGTGAGTTTGAATGGAGAAAAACTGGAGGAAGTGAAGTGTTTTAAATATCTGGGAGTGGATCTGGCAGCGGATGGAACCATGGAAGCGGAAGTGGATCATAGGGTGGGGGAGGGGGCGAAAATTCTGGGGGCTTTGAAGAATGTGTGGAAGTCGAGAACATTATCTCGGAAAGCAAAAATGGGTATGTTTGAAGGAATAGTGGTTCCAACAATGTTGTATGGTTGCGAGGCGTGGGCTATGGATAGAGTTGTGCGCAGGAGGATGGATGTGCTGGAAATGAGATGTTTGAGGACAATGTGTGGTGTGAGGTGGTTTGATCGAGTGAGTAACGTAAGGGTAAGAGAGATGTGTGGAAATAAAAAGAGCGTGGTTGAGAGAGCAGAAGAGGGTGTTTTGAAGTGGTTTGGGCACATGGAGAGAATGAGTGAGGAAAGATTGACCAAGAGGATATATGTGTCGGAGGTGGAGGGAACGAGGAGAAGAGGGAGACCAAATTGGAGGTGGAAAGATGGAGTGAAAAAGACTTTGTGTGATCGGGGCCTGAATATGCAGGAGGGTGAAAGGAGGGCAAGGAATAGAGTGAATTGGAGCGATGTGGTATACCGGGGTTGACGTGCTGTTAGTGGATTGAATCAAGGCATGTGAAGCGTCTGGGGTAAACCATGGAAAGCTGTGTAGGTATGTATATTTGCGTGTGTGGACGTATGTATATACATGTGTATGGGGGGGGGGGGGGGTTGGGCCATTTCTTTCGTCTGTTTCCTTGCGCTACCTCGCAAACGCGGGAGACAGCGACAAAGTATAATAAAAAATAAAAAAAATAAACAATGTAAATGTTGCCTTCAGCAACAGCACTACTATAGGGAATATCTTAAGCAGGAACTCACCGAACAGTTCCACAGGGTGCGTTTATAGAGTGCCATGAAAATTTTTTGATAAGTTTTATGCTCGGCAGACTGGTAAGGATCTTTCTGTTAGACTTAAGCGACGTAAATATAGTATAAGAACAGGACAAGAATCAAATGCCTTTTTTAATCATGTAAAAAAATATGATCATTGTATTGACTGGAGTAATGCCATCTCAGTTATTAACTTTAACTCCTGTACCACGAGAAATATCATTAAATCATCTTTTATCAAATACTCAATAATTACAGCATTGATATCAGTGAAGGTCTATACAACTTGGAGAGCTATAGTGTTGATAAAATTTGTAAACGGTTCCCTTTCTTGCCCACATGATAAATTTTATGATAAGCTTGTTAGACTTGAACGCACCCGACCTCCATTCGGGTAGTCACTTGTTTACCAAATGGCGTCCTAGCTACGTCTCTTCGATGTATATGAACCGACTGTTATATTTCTTTCTTGTATATCCCCTGATGATGCGATCATTACACGAAAGTGAACTTGGGAACGTATCGTGTTTCATTTCCCTGTGGTAAGAAAGGAATTTAGGTGATCACGCGTTCAATTGTGATCTCTTCCAATATATATATATATATATATATATATATATATATATATATATATATATATATATATATATATATATATATATGTGGAAAGGGAGCTGTGGTTTCGGGCATTATTGCATGACAGCTGGAGACTGAGTGTGAACGAATGGGGCCTTTGTTGTCTTTTCCTAGTGCTACCTCGCACACATGAGGGGGGAGGGGGATGGTATTCCATGTGTGGCGAGGTGGCGATGGGAATGAATAAAGGCAGACAATGTGTATTGTGTGCATGGGTATATATGTATGTGTCTGTGTGTGTATATATATGTGTACATTGAGATGTATAGGTATGTATATTTGCGTGTGTGGATGTGTATGTATATACATTGTGAATGGGGGTGGGTTGGGCCATTTCTTTCGTCTGTTTCCTTGCGCCACCTCGCAAACGCGGGAGACAGAGACAAAGCAAAATGAATATAAATGAATATATATATATATATATATATATATATATATATATATATATATATATATATATATATATATATATACACACACACACACACACCACTGTACAATAGTTATAAAAGAAATGAAATGGAAACTCGCGGGGGGGGGATGAGAAATTCAATATACTTCTTTTTTACTTTTTTCAAGGGAGTGAGAGCAGGCGTCAGACGCGGAAAATATCAGACTGATATTAGATTCTTCGTTACGGAGAAGTTACCGTGTGTGTGGTAGAGAGTAGGAGACTCAGTGATGTAAAGCGAGACGTTGACATTTGACAAAGAACTCTGGTGTTGCTGTGGTTACGCCACCTACTGCCAGTCTGTTGTGCCCACCTCCACACTGGTCTTAGTGAGTTCTTCAAGATATCTTGCTGCTGTAGCAACCGTTGGTGCGCCTGGGGATTTTGGTGTACTGCTATGCTTCCCTTGTCACCATTTGTGTACATTAGGAATTTGAGTTAATATCACTGTCTTCGTGCAGGTGACCTCATCATAGACCGTGAGATCTTCTGTTACCTGGCTTTCATTTTTGCTGTCCTCCAACAGATAACCTCGTCCTCGAGCATTACTTTTTCTGTTAACTGCCTTTCGCATGTATTGTCCTCCAACATATAACATCGTCATAGACCACCAATACTTTTTTTTTTTATCTGGCTTTCCGAAACAACCTCGTCACAGACCATCAGGTCAATTTCCATACTGGGAAGAAAAAGTCAGGTGTAAATATAGCATTTCTCGATGACACTGGATTAAAGGCGTCGTTAATTGTTGTTTTATTAATGAATGATTAAGATAAGGAACTCAGCATCTTACATGACTCTCTCTCTCTCTCTCTCTCTCTCTCTCTCTCTATATATATATATATATATATATATATATATATATATATATATATATATATATATATATGTATATATATATATATTATTTTTAATATACTTTGTCACTGTCTCCCGCGTTAGCGAGGTAGCGCAAGGAAACAGACGAAAGAATGGCCCAACCCACCCACATACACATGTATATACATACACGTCCACACGCACATATACATACCTGTACATCTCAACGTTTACATAACTATACATCTCAACGTATACATATCTACATATCTGTACACACACACACACACACACACACACACACACATATATATATTTCTTCTTTCTTTTATACTATTCGCCATTTCCCGCATTAGCGAGGTAGCATTAAGAACAGAGGACTGGGCCTTTGAGGGAATACCCTCACCTGGCCCAATTCTCTGTTCCTTCTTTTGGGAAAAAAAAAAAAAAAAAAAAAAAAAAAAAAAAAAAAAAAAAACGAGAGGGGAGGATTTCCAGCCCCCCGCTCCCTCCCCTTTTAGTCGCCTTCTACGACACGCAGGGAATACGTGGGAAGTATTCTTAATCCCCTATCCCCAGGGATATATATATATATATATATATATATATATATATATATATATATATATATATATATATATATATATATATATACATGTACATAATTCATACTGTCTGACCTTATTCATTCGCGTCTCCACCCCGCCACATATGAAATGAGAACCCCCTTCCGCCGCGCATGTGTGCGAGGTAGCGCTAGGAAAAGACAACAAAGGACACATTCGTTCACACTCAGTCTCTAGCTGTCATGTATAATGCACCGAAACCACAGCTCCCTTTCCACATCCAGGCCCCGCAAAACTTTCCATGGTTTACCCCCAGACGCTTCACATGCCCTGCTTCAATCCAGTGACAGCACGTCGACCCCGGTGTACCACATCGTTCCAATTCACTCTATTCCTTGCACGCCTTTTACCCTCCTGCATGTTCAGGCCTCGACCACACAAAATCTTTTTCACTCCATCTTTCCACCTCCAGTTTGGTCTCCCAGTTCTCCTCGTTCCCTCCACCTCAGACACATGTATCCTCTTTGTCAATCTTTCCTCTCTCATTCTCTCCATGTGACCAAACCATTTCAAAACACCCTCTTCTGCTCTCTCAACCACGCTCTTTTTATTACCACGCATCTCTCTTACCCTTACGTTACTTACTCGATCAAACCACCTCACCACATAATGTCCTCAAGCATCTCATTTCCAGCACATCCACCCTCCTCCTCACAACTCTATCTGTAGCCCATATATATATATATATATATATATATATATATATATATATATATATATATATATATATATATATATATATATCTTTTCTTTCTTTCAAACTATTCGCCATTTCCCGCGTTAACGAGGTAGCGTTAAGAAGAGAGGACTGGGCCTTTGAGGGAACATCCTCACCTGGCCCCCTTCTCTGTCCCCTCTTTTGGAAAATTAAAAAAAAAAAAAACGAGAGGGGAGGATTTCCAGCCACCCGCTCCCTCCCTTTTTAGTCGCCTTCGACACGCAGGGAATACGTGGGAAGTATTCTTTCTCCCCTATCCCCAGGGATAATATATATATTTATTTATTCATATTTATTTTGCTTTGTCGCTGTCTCCCGCGTTTGCGAGGTATATATATATATATATATATATATATATATATATATATATATATATATATATATATATATATATTGTTATGAACATGTGTGTTTGTGCCCACATGTTCATATATATATATATATATATATATATATATATATATATATATATATATATATATATATATATATATATATATATGTACGTGCAGGAAGAGAGGAAAGTGATTGGTACTCAGTGAATGTAGGTTTGCGGCAGGGGTGTGTGATGTCTTCATGGTTGTTTAATTTGTTTATGGATGGGGTTGTTAGGGAGGTGAATGCAAGAGTGTTGGAAAGAGGGGCAAGTATGAAGTCTGTTGGGGATGAGAGAGCGTGGGAAGTGAGTCGGTTGTTGTTCGCTGATGATACACCGCTGGTGGCTGATTCATGTGAGAAACTGCAGAAGCTGGTGACTGAGTTTGGTAAAGTGTGTGAAAGAAGAAAGTTAAGAGTAAATGTGAATAAGAGCAAGGTTATTAGGTACAGTAGGGTTGAGGGTCAAGTCAATTGGGAGGTGAGTTTGAATGGAGAAAAACTGGAGGAAGTGAAGTGTTTTAGATATCTGGGAGTGGATCTGGCAGCGGATGGAACCATGGAAGCGGAAGTGGATCATAGGATGGGGGAGGGGGCGAAAATTCTGGGAGCCTTGAAGAATGTGTGGAAGTCGAGAACATTATCTCGGAAAGCAAAAATGGGTATGTTTGAAGGAATAGTGGTTCCAACAATGTTGTATGGTTGCGAGGCGTGGGCTATGGATAGAGTTGTGCGCAGGAGGATGGATGTGCTGGAAATGAGATGTTTGAGGACAATGTGTGGTGTGAGGTGGTTTGATCGAGTAAGTAACGTAAGGGTAAGAGAGATGTGTGGAAATAAAAAGAGCGTGGTTGAGAGAGCAGAAGAGGGTGTTTTGAAATGGTTTGGGCACATGGAGAGAATGAGTGAGGAAAGATTGACCAAGAGGATATATGTGTCGGAGGTGGAGGGAACGAGGAGAAGAGGGAGACCAAATTGGAGGTGGAAAGATGGAGTGAAAAAGATTTTGTGTGATCGGGGCCTGAACATGCAGGAGGGTGAAAGGAGGGCAAGGAATAGAGTGAATTGGATCGATGTGGTATACCGGGGTTGACGTGCTGTCAGTGGATTGAATCAAGGCATGTGAAGCGTCTGGGGTAAACCATGGAAAGCTGTGTAGGTGTTTATATTTGCGTGTGTGGACGTATGTATATACATGTGTATGGGGGTGGGTTGGGCCATTTCTTTCGTCTGTTTCCTTGCGCTACCTCGCAAACGCGGGAGACAGCGACAAAGCAAAAAAAAAAAAAAAAAAATATATATATATGGGGATGAGAGAGCTTGGGAAGTGAGTCAGTTGTTGTTCGCTGATGATACAGCGCTGGTGGCTGATTCATGTGAGAAACTGCAGAAGCTGGTGACTGAGTTTGGTAAAGTGTGTGGAAGAAGAAAGTTGAGAGTAAATGTGAATAAGAGCAAGGTTATTAGGTACAGTAGGGGTGAGGGTCAAGTCAATTGGGAGGTGAGTTTGAATGGAGAAAAACTGGAGGAAGTGAAGTGTTTTAGATATCTGGGAGTGGATCTGTCAGCGGATGGAACCATGGAAGCGGAAGTGGATCATAGGGTGGGGGAGGGGGCGAAAATTTTGGGAGCCTTGAAAAATGTGTGGAAGTCGAGAACATTATCTCGGAAAGCAAAAATGGGTATGTTTGAGGGAATAGTGGTTCCAACAATGTTGTATGGTTGCGAGGCGTGGGCTATGGATAGAGATGTGCGCAGGAGGATGGATGTGCTGGAAATGAGATGTTTGAGGACAATGTGTGGTGTGAGGTGGTTTGATCGAGTAAGTAACGTAAGGGTAAGAGAGATGTGTGGAAATAAAAAGAGCGTGGTTGAGAGAGCAGAAGAGGGTGTTTTGAAATGGTTTGGGCACATGGAGAGAATGAGTGAGGAGAGATTGACCAAGAGGATATATGTGTCGGAGGTGGAGGGAACGAGGAGAAGAGGGAGACCAAATTGGAGGTGGAAAGATGGAGTGAAAAAGATTTTGTGTGATCGGGGCCTGAACATGCAGGAGGGTGAAAGGAGGGCAAGAAATAGAGTGAATTGGAGTCATGTGGTATACAGGGGTTGACGTGCTGTCAGTGGATTGAAGCAAGGCATGTGAAGCGTCTGGGGTAAACCATGGAAAGCTGTGTAGGTATGTATATTTGCGTGTGTGGACGTGTGTATGTACATGTGTATGGGGGGGGGGGGGTTGGGCCATTTCTTTCGTCTGTTTCCTTGCGCTACCTCGCAAACGCGGGAGACAGCGACAAAGTATAAAAAAAAAAAAAAAAAAAAATATATATATATATATAAAATATATATATATATATATATATATATATATATATATATATATATATATATATATATATATTTTTTTTTTTTTTTGCTTTGTCGCTGTCTCCCGCGTTTGCGAGGTAGCGCAAGGAAACAGACGAAAGAAATGGCCCAACCCACCCCATACACATGTATATACATACGTCCACACACCATATATATATATATATATATATATATATATATATATATATATATATATATATATATATATATATATATATATATATATATATATGGTGTCTTTGTGTATGGTGTTGCTGCTATTTCTTGTTCGGACGAGGATTAGGGTCTTCCTCTGCTATCGGCTTGGACGTCACTTCTCAGACCGAGCCATTAGTCCTGTTTGTTTGTAACCAGATGACGTCCAGTCCTTCAGCGCTTGGACCTCACCCGAGGCGTCAGGTCAAGTCGTGAGGTCATCCTACGGGGTATGTCATCCCGTGCATCATCGCCGCTGTCGTAAACAAGATAACAGAGGAGGTTGAGCTTTAGGCAAGATGTGGGACGGACTTGGGATCCTCCAAGCCAATCAGTAGATTCGGATACCACTCTCCTCCAATCACAATTGAATCTTAGGCTCATAGCCACTCAAGAATAACATTGTTGGGTAACAGGGCGGACGCTCGTTCTTACTTGTAATAAATACCCCTGACACCCGCTGAGCCTCGATTTTCCCTCTTTAGCCCAGCGAGGTAAGTGGTGTCCCTCTGTCCCAAAGCCCGTTACCCGAGTGAAGTGCGCGATAAAGACTCTACGATATTGTACCGCCTCTGTCATTTAATTTCGAGTGTCATAGAGTATTGTAACTTGTCATAAAAGAGTCTAACAATAAGTGTATCTTGAATCATGTTATCGAAGATAAATTGTCATAAAGGGGAGAGATCTCCTGGTTTTAAATCTTGTCTGGAATGTTAAACTCATGTTCAGTGTTAACGTAAATGATTTGTGCCTAATTTCATGTGTTTATTTTGTAAACTTTAATTCTTTCATTATAAGTAGCTTTAATGCTGGTGTTTGATTTAATCCCATGACTTTAAGGGAGTGTTATCCTGTGTTATGTAACATAAATCTAACGTCCTCGCAAAGACAAGGATCAGCATAGTATTTGTAACATATATATGTAATTGGCGACCTTGCTAGAATAGGTACAGAGTTCTTGGCAATATATATCGCATGTGACGTGTGTAATAAACGTCTATGTCTTTAACTGAATGTTGATGGACTCCTGAATAGTTTTTATGTTCTAGATTTTTAAGTTTCGTCCTAACTGCTTTTGTTTTGGATTCCGTACACATCTGTCTGCTGCGTTGATGAATTTTTATATTTTTCACGTCAGCGTGTTATGAAATATGCACGTCATTCTCCTCAAACTTTTAAGCTTTCTTGTTATAAAAGTTTATTGAATAAACTGAACTTCAGTGTGCAAAAATGATTTGGGTTATGCCTATTTTCCGTTGCCTCAAAACATAACAGCTTGGGGTATAGTTTTACAGTGTGTAAATATATATATATATATATATATATATATATATATATATATATATATATATATATATATATATATATATATATATTTATATATATATATATATATATATATATATATATATATATATATATATATATATATATATATATATATATTCGTATGAACGAATGTGGCCTTTGTTGTCTTTTCCTAGCGTACCTCCCGCACGCGGTTAGGGGAGGGGGGTTCTGTTTTTCATGTGTGACGGGATGGCGACTCGATTGGATGAAGGCAACAAGTATAAGTATGTACATGTGTATATATGTTTATGACTGTGTATGTATATGTATGTATACGTTGAAATGTAGGCGTTTATGTATATACATGTGTATGTGAGTGGATTGGGCCATTCTTTCGTGTTTCCTTGCGCTACCTCACTGACACGGGAGACAGCGACTAAGTATAATATATAATAATAATAATAATGATAATGATGGTGATAATATTTTTAATAATGATAATATAATATAGTAATAAAAATCACTTTGAGTCTTTCATTGAGAGTGCAGTGTAGCCCAAGAACATCTTACTCTGCATGTAGCCCACCTTTTACTGCTGTTGGAAGTAGCGCACCCATGGGCTTCAGGAGGTCATAGGCCCGGTAACTACATGTAGATTACATATATTATGGAGGGTTCATGTTTGAAAGGTCGACTAGATTGTTCGTTGAAAATTGAACATTATTGTTTTTGTATTCTGTTACGTATATGTTAGATTTGGCTGATTGCTTTGTTAGTGTCAGCTTACTGTTTTGTTAATGTTGGATTCTTGCTTTGTTAATGTTGGCTTATTGCTTTGTTAGTGTTGGCTTACTGTTTTGTTAATGTTGGATTATTGCTTTGTTAATGTTGGCTTATTGCTTTGTTAGTGTTGGCTTACTGTTTTGTTAATGTTGGATCATTGCTTTGTTAGTGTTAGCTTATTGTTTTGTTAATGTTGGATTTTTGCTTTGTTAGTGTTAGCTTACTGTTTTGTTAATGTTGATTATTGCTTTGTTAATGTTGGAGTATTACTTTTTTTAGTGTTGGCTTACTGTTTTGTTAATGTTGGATTGTTGTTTTGTTAGTGTTGGCTTATTGCTATGTTAGTGTTGGCTTACTGTTTTATTAATGTTGGAGTATTGCTTTATTTGTGTTGGCTTACTGTTTTGTTAATGTTGGAGTGTTGCTTTGTTAGTGTTGGCTTCCTGTTTTGTTAATGTTTGCTAATTGCTTTGTTAGTGTTGGCTTATTGCTTTGTTAGTGTTGGCTTAGTGCTCTAATAAGGCTTGAAATTGTTATTTTTTTGGCGTCTTCTTTGTCAATAATTGTTTTAATGAAATACTGGATCCAAGGGAACCATTTCTTATTTTTTCCGATTTTTATTTTCACCTTTTCATATTTTTCTATAGTGTTACGTGAAATGGCTGCACTGTATCGCTATATTTTTTTCTTGTTGATGTGTCTCAGTTTTCTTCAATCTTTTACTGTGTATATCCATCCGTTTTCTGTGGAAATATGTATATATTCATTTATGTATATTGGCGAGAACGGTCACCATCTTCGGCTCACGGAGGGAGCTCCATTGCTATACCAATATTTCTCGCCATATATATTTTTCCTCCTCTTGTCAGTTTCTTCCACCTTGTCACTGTTTCTTCCTTTCCTCCGTATTTCCTTTTTGCTTCACTTTATTTCTTATTTATCTTCTATCCCATTCTCTCTCTCTCTCTCTCTCTCTCTCTCTCTCTCTCTCTCTCTCTCTCTCTCTCTCTCTCTCTCTCCTTAAGTCTCATTTCTTCTTCTCTCTCTTCCCTTTATACATTGTTTTCATATTTTCTTGTTTTTCTCTTGTGTGTGTTTACTCTTCCTTTACACCATTAATGCTTTTCCTGTGTATCTCGCTCCTTTTCTTTCCGTAATGTCGTCTGAACTCTTCCTCCCATTCCCTCCTTTTTCCTCCTCCTACTCCCATCTCTTCATCATCCTTCCGCCACCTCCTCCTCTCCTCATTACCCCTCCGCCTCTTGCGCCTCCTCCTCGTCCTCCACATCGAACTCATCAGCCAGTCTCTGACGATGCGGGTGATGGATACATGATCCACCTCGATCTCCTGGCTGGTGCTGGTGATGAAGCCGGCCTCCCCGGTATTCTGGGCACCAGGCCACATGTTCGACACCCACTGCTTTGATTAGCGGGAGAGGGAGGAAGGGGAGAAGGCAGGGAGGGGAGAAAGGAAGAAGGAAGAGAGAGGGATGGGAAGGAGGAAGAGAGAAGGAAATGACGAGGAAAGGAGAGTTGGAAGAGATGAAGGAAGAAAGAGGGAAGGGAAGAAGGAATGTAGGGGGGAATTAGAGGATAGAGGAATACTTGAAAGCGAAGAGGTGATGAGAGAGAGAGAGAGAGAGAGAGAGAGAGAGAGAGAGAGAGAGAGAGAGAGAGAGAGAGAGCGTATCTGATCGAGTCTAATCAGTTTGAACTTCCTCTATACATTATCTCTTATCCTTTCTCGTAACAATTTACTTGGCATAATTTAACACGGCGTTAAATTTACAATTACAAATCATTATTACATGTAAGGAGAAATATTGAGTTTTTCATACGTTTGTAAGGAAAAGCATTGTGGTAAACTTTTTTTTTTTTTATATGAAACGGCGCGGGCAACTGACGCCGTAATCACGGCCATCTCCATAGCGCTATACATGTGTGTGTATATATGTATGTATATATATATATATATATATATATGTATATATATATATTTTTTTTTTTTCTTTTTTCATACTATTCGCCACTTCCCGCGATAGCGAGGTAGCGTTAAGAACAGAGGACTGGGCCTTTTTTGGAATATCCTCACCTGGCCCCCTCTGTTCCTTCTTTTGGAAAATTAAAAAAAAAAAGAGGGGGGAGGATTTCCAGCCCCCTGCTCCCTCCCCTTTTAGTCGCCTTCTACGACACGCAGGGAATACGTGGGAAGTATTCTTAATCCCCTATCCCCAGGGATAATATATATATATATATATATATATATATATATATATATGTATATATGTATATATATATATATATATATATATATATATATATATATATATATATATATATATTGGACAATCGCATGTTTCCCAGATGGCGTCCTAGCTACGTCTCTTCGCTGTATATCCACCCACTGACTGTTATATTTCTCTCTTGTGTCTCCCCGGATGAAGTGATTATTACACGAAAGTGTACTTGGGTACTTATCATGTTTTATTTTCCCTGTGGACTCATACGAATATATATATATATATATATATATATATATATATATATATATATATATATATATATATATATATATATATATATATACACGTATGTAAGTAGGAGAGATGGCCAGAGAGCGTTATTGGATTACGTGTTAATTGACAGGCGCGCGAAAGAGAGACTTTTGGATGTTTAATGTGCTGAGAGGTGCAACTGGAGGGATGTCTGATCATTAGCTTGTGGAGGCTAAGGTGAAGATTTGTATGGGTTTTCAGAAAAGAAGAGTGAATGTTGGGGTGAAGAGGGTGGTGAGCGTAAGTGAGCTTGGGAAGGAGACTTGTGTGAGGAAGTACCAGGAGAGACTGAGTACAGAATGGAAAAAGGTGAGAACAATGGAAGTAAGGGGAGTGGGGGAGGAATGGGATGTATTTAGGGAATCAGTGATGGATTGCGCAAAAGATGCTTGTGGCATGAGAAGAGTGGGAGGTGGGTTGATTAGAAAGGGTAGTGAGTGGTGGGATGAAGAAGTAAGATTATTAGTGAAAGAGAAGAGAGAGGCATTTGGACGATTTTTGCAGGGAAAAAATGCAATTGAGTGGGAGATGTATAAAAGAAAGAGACAGGAGGTCAAGAGAAAGGTGCAAGAGGTGAAAAAGAGGGCAAATGAGATTTGGGGTGAGAGAGTATCATTAAATTTTAGGGAGAATAAAAAGATGTTCTGGAAGGAGGTAAATAAAGTGCGTAAGACAAGGGAGGAAATGGGAACTTCAGTGAAGGGCGCAAATAGGGAGGTGATAACAAGTAGTGGTGATGTGAGAAGGAGATGGAGTGAGTATTTTGAAGGTTTGTTGAATGTGTTTGATGATAGAGTGGCAGATATAGGGTGTTTTGGTCGAGGTGGTGTGCAAAGTGAGAGGGTTAGGGAAAATGATTTGGTAAACAGAGAAGAGGTAGTAAAAGCTTTGCGGAAGATGAAAGCCGGCAAGGCAGTAGGTTTAGTTGGTATTGCAGTGGAATTTATTAAAAAAGGGGGTGACTGTATTATGGACTGGTTGGTAAGGTTATTTAATGTATGTATGACTCATGGTGAGGTGCCTGAGGATTGGCGGAATGCGTGCATAGTGCCATTGTACAAAGGCAAAGGGGATAAGAGTGAGTGCTCAAATTACAGAGGTATAAGTTTGTTGAGTATTCCTGGTAAATTATATGGGAGGGTATTGATTGAGAGGGTGAAGGCATGTACAGAGCATCAGATTGGGGAAGAGCAGTGTGGTTTCAGAAGTGGTAGAGGATGTGTGGATCAGGTGTTTGCTTTGAAGAATGTATGTGAGAAATACTTAGAAAAGCAAATGGATTTGTATGTAGCATTTATGGATCTGGAGAAGGCATATGATAGAGTTGATAGAGATGCTCTGTGGAATGTATTAAGAATATATGGTGTGGGAGGAAAGTTGTTAGAAGCAGTGAAAAGTTTTAATCGAGGATGTAAGGCATGTGTACGTGTAGGAAGAGAGGAAAGTGATTGGTTCTCAGTGAATGTAGGTTTGCGGCAGGGGTGTGTGATGTCTCCATGTTTGTTTAATTTGTTAATGGATGGGGTTGTTAGGGAGGTGGATGAAAGAGTTTTGGAAAGAGGGGCAAGTATGAAGTCTGTTGGGGATGAGAGAGCTTGGGAAGTGAGTCAGTTGTTGTTCGCTGATGATACAGCGCTGGTGGCTGATTCATGTGAGAAACTGCAGAAGCTGGTGACTGAGTTTGGTAAAGTGTGTGAAAGAAGAAAGTTAAGAGTAAATGTGAATAAGAGCAAGGTTATTAGGTATAGTAGGGTTGAGGGTCAAGTCAACTCGGAGGTAAGTTTGAATGGAGAAAAACTGGAGGAAGTAAAGTGTTTTAGATATCTGGGAGTGGATCTGGCAGGGGATGGAACCATGGAAGCGGAAGTGGATCATAGGATGGGGGAGGGGGCTAAAATTCTGGGAGCCTTAAAGAATGTGTGGAAGTCGAGAACATTATCTCGGAAAGCAAAAATGGGTATGTTTGAAGGAATAGTGGTTCCAGCAATGTTGTATGGTTGCGAGGCGTTAGCTTTGGATAGAGTTGTGCGCAGGAGGATGGATGTGCTGGAAATGAGATGTTTGAGGACAATGTGTGGTGTGAGGTGGTTTGATCGAGTAAGTAACGTAAGGGTAAGAGAGATGTGTGGAAATGAAAAGAGCGTGGTTGAGAGAGCAGAAGAGGGTGTTTTGAAATGGTTTGGGCACATGGAGAGAATGAGTGAGGAAAGATTGACCAAGAGGATATATGTGTCGGAGGTGGAGGGAACGAAGAGAAGTGGGAGACCAAATTGGAGGTGGAAAGATGGAGTGAAAAAGATTTTGTGTGATCGGGGCCTGAACATGCAGGAGGGTGAAAGGAGGGCAAGGAATAGAGTGAATTGGATCGATGTGGTATACCGGGGTTGACGTGCTGTCAGTGGATTGAATCAGGGCATGTGAAGCGTCTGGGGTAAACCATGGAAAGCTGTGTAGGTATGTATATTTGCGTGTGTGGACGTATGTATATACATGTGTATGGGGGTGGGTTGGGCCATTTCTTTCGTCTGTTTCCTTGCGCTACCTCGCAAACGCGGGAGACAGCGACAAATCAAAAAAAAAAAAAAAAAAATATATATATATATATATATATATATATATATATATATATATATATATATTATTTTGCTTTGTCGCTGTCTCCCGCGTTAGCGAGGTAGCGCAAGGAAACAGACGAAAGAATGGCCCAACCCACCCCCATACACATGTATATACATACACGTCCACACACGCAAATATACATACCTATACATCTCAATGTATACATATATATATATATATATATATATATATATATATATATATATATATATATATATATATATATATATATATATATATATACACACACACACACACACACACACACAGACATATACATATATACACATGTACACAATTCTCAGGAATGCGGAACGCTCCACCACACAGGCATTTCAGTTCGAGCCTGTAACGACTTTTTTCACATTGATTCAGGAAAATCATCAGCGAAATTCATCTTAGTTTTGTCACTTTTTCATTTAAGTTCTCCACATTTTATTTGTGAAAAAAAAGAAGGAAAATCGATGAAAATCGTTGAAAGTTAGTGTTGAAAATGGATTCGAGGCTGCAAGTCGTTTTCTACCAGTGTGTAATTAGACGAAATGGGAAGTGATGTGTATTATGATATGGAATCACATATCTCATTAAGTCGTGGACTTAATGAGTCAAATAAGTAAGCTTAATTGGAATACAATAAGTGAATGTTATAAAACGCCCAAACTACTTCCATTGTGACTAGGAAATTCCCTCAAAAAAATTTTGATTTCTCAAAACATCATGCAAATAATGGATTTCGTTTGAAGAATAGATGTTAGAATTTGAAAATTGTAAACTGAATCCGAAAAGCTGCCGGAGATATCTCAGGAAGTTAGCGTTGATAATTGATTATTGTAAATCATTTCCAACAGGATGCGTTAAGGTTGATTAAGGCGTGAGGCAGTATGTAAGGATTATAATTAATTCGTGGAGGGAAGTACAGAAGGCTGTGTGGTAAATGAGGGTGAGTGTTAATGTGTAAAACAGGGTGAGTGATTACGTACTAAGATTGCTGGAAATGTTGCGGGAGATGAGGATGTGAGTTGAGTGTCGAGTGTGAGGGGATGGAGAAGGGTTGATTGTCCCTCACATTCTCCTGTATTTTGATTCGTGGGGCTGGGGGGTTCCATTGTCTCATGCATGCCTCAGTCTCACCTGCTGGGGCGGTGGGGGTCAGCTGGAGTGTTGGAGGTGAGGGGTTAGGAGTGTGAGGTTGAAGGGAGAAAGAATGAGGTTAAACTAAGACTTGAGAGTTGTGGGTGAAAGGAAGTGAAGGTCTTGGGGAGTGGGGTGGTTAAGTATGGACCTAGGGAAGGTGGGGCGTAAGAGGACTGGAGGTGAAGGTAAATGATGGGGATGGTGGAGAGACTTGATAGGGATGGTGGAGAGACTTGCTGGTGATGGGGATGGTGGAGAGACTTGCTGGTGATGGGGATGGTGGAGAGACTTGCTGGTGATGAGGATGGTGCAGTGGCTTGCTGGTGATGGGGAAGGTTGGAGACACTTGCTGGTGATGGGGATGATGGAGAGACTAGCTGGTGATGGGGATGATGGAGAGACTAGCTGGTGATGGGGATGGTGGAGAGACTTTCTGGTGATGGGGATGGTGGAGAGACTTGATAGGGATGGTGGCGAGACTTGCTGGTGATAGGGAAGGGGAAGAGACTTGCTGGTGGTGGGGTTGGTGGTGAGACTTGCTGCTGACGAGGGTGTTACAGATAAATGGTGGCGGTGGACAACCGAATTGTTGTGGGTTGTGGAGAAAAGAAATGGTGGTGGTGGCGATGGTGTTGGAGGTTGTTGGTGGGTCATGAAGACACCATTGGCGGAGAGTTTGAGGAGAACGGGTATGTGGAGTATTGGCATTAGGACGCAAGGAGCAGCGAACTGAGAGTTGGTAAAGGCGAGAGAGAGAGAGAGAGAGAGAGAGAGAGAGAGAGAGAGAGAGAGAGGAGCGGAGGGACTTGTGACATTTATAAGTTTTGCACCGTGAGAGTTGGCTTCCGTTACGAGAGGAGGATATTAAGAACACGGGTAAGAGGCGGTGGAAAAAGAGGAGGAGGACGAGAAGATTGGGGTAACTGGAGAAAAGGAGAGGGAACTCTCTCCTTGTGTCCTATATACAGAGAAAGAAAATCACACTGACAGTTGTGGAGCAGGCCCAGTGGGGTTAATTTAAAGATACGGACGAGTGTGGGCAGATGTGAAGGTACGAAGAGAGATAAGAAGAAAAGTGTCAAGGAAAGAGAGAGGGAGTGTTCCATAGAGTTGTGTAGATAACCACACAGACCCAAGGTCCAAGCGAGGTCATCTGTCCTAAAAGAAAGAGAGAAGAAAGGCGATGAGAAGGGAGGGGAGATAGAGGCAGGACGATGAAAGGTAAGAGAGGGGATATAACGTGTGATAGGAAGAGGGTGAGACAGGAACAATGAAGGTGAGAAGATGAGAGGAGTTGGGAGCCAAGTGAGCGGCGGAATGAGGCCAGACTGGGCGGTGAGAGGGGAAGCAAAAAAGGAGTGAGGCGTTGGAAGGTGCTTGGTGTGGCCGTTCATAAGGCAGGGAAGGGTCCCAGAACAGCCGGAGACTCCTTTCCCTGTCTGGCTGAGGAAGACTTATCCTAAGACACCAACGGCAGGAGATGGGACGCCCTGGACTGCCGGGGAATCTTGAATCATTACCCGTCCTAGGACACCTTCGGGAGAGAGTAGGGAGGTCCTTGGACCACGTACGTGAGTAAAGGAGGGATGCGAACGATGGAGGAACACGGGAGAGGGAGATAATGGAGGAAACACGAAGGTGGGAACGAGAGTGAGGGGAATCTGGAAGAGGGAGGGAAGGATGACAAGTAAAGCACCACAGACGAGGTACAGGGAGTAGTTAGATGAGCAAAGAGAGAAGCGAATCTAGTTCATCTGACCCTCATGCAGGAGGTTACAGGGAACTCGGTGTAGACGAAGGAATCCTCACGCAAGATTTCTCAGGGGTAGAGAGGGCTGAATGTGAACCACAACAGGATGATCTGAAGCCAAAGGAATGACAAAGAGGGAATGTAAATGTCTCTCATGTATATAAATGTAACAGGAAATGGTAAGGGGGACAGATTGACGAAGAGAGGAAGTCGAGGAACATTCGTATCGAGGACGGGAGGTTGAAGTATGGTAGGGGAACACGATGTAAAGACGCGAGTGTTGAGTGTGTCGCCTTTTCGAAAGAGCCCTAGTGTGAGTGGTGTCATTTGGCCCTACGATGAACTACAGCTGGTGATAGCTCAAGGAATATCATCGTATACAATGAAGGAAAGATTCAACTGGATCTGTGACTGAAATTGAAGAACACTTTAAGCATTATGGAGTGAACATGTATCGAAAGGTGTAATTATTGAAGTTCTTACGAATCGTTTGACCATGAGCATATTGCTACCACTGTAGGAATACTTGATATATCGTCCTTGTGATGCGAACCAAAATTAACAGCTGGAAAGAGTAACTTGCACTAGACTTGAAATCTTCAGAGTTTCATGTTTCCCAGTATGGCGTTATAAGTAGCTCCGCATCGTTTGATACTTAAGTGATACTTTATAATTGTCCTAAAACTTGGCCTCACGTGTTCCGTGAAAAAGAAAAATAATTGGGTATGGAACTGCGTTTTATAATGCCCTCAGTGCCCTCAGCCACACAGCTTTTAGGGGATTAGTTTTGGTACAAGGAAGAAGCAGTGGTGTTAACTTATGTTGGTCAGGTCAAAGGCCAGACCATTGTACCCAAAGATCATACTGTCGTGTTCAAGGGTCATACCGTCGTGTTCAAGGGTCGTACCGTCGTATTCAAGGGTCATAGTGCCATAATCAAGAAGAATTCGTATCAAGGTTTGGGTCAGCTTTTCTGAAATAGAAATATATAATTCCATTTGCACATGAGACTCGGATATTATTTAAAAAAGAATACATTGACAATTCGACGAGGCGTTTGAAGCCAACAGGCATCACATTACACGCTCCATTTCTCAATAGAACGAGCCTGTGTGTGTGTGTGTGTGTGTGTTATTGACTTGTTATTGGTGCGACCTGAGACCAGGTGTGTTGATATGTGGTCGTGAGACACCTCGATATTACAGCGTGGAGTCTTGTCGTGGGATATAGCGAGCACTTGCAGTCCCAGCAGGTAATAAACAGTACCTCTGTATCGCAGTACCAAGCAACCCAGTTGTAGGATACAGGGAGTAATTGCTCTTCTGAGATATATGTAATATACAGTCGCTTTCCTGATATATGTATTGAATAGTATTCTGTAGTGCAATATAGCGAGCAGCTGCAGTCTTGGGATATAATTGATGGTCAGTGACTCCACAGGAATATATATATATATATATATATATATATATATATATAGAACAATTCTATCCTTGGGGATAGGGGAGCAAGAATACTTCCCACGTATTCCCTGCGTGTCGTAGAAGGCGACTAAAAGGGGAGGGAGCGGGGGGCTGGAAATCCTCCCCTCTCTTTTTTTTTTTTTTTTTTTTTTCCCAAAAGAAGGAACAGAGAATTGGGCCAGGTGAGGGTAGTCCCTCAAAGGCCCAGTCATCTGTTCTTAACGCTACCTCGCTAATGCGGGAAATGGCGAATAGTTTGAAAGAAAAGAATATAGAACAATTTGTCCGGGAAGTTTTTGGAACAGTTGATCTTAACGTCGTATTATTCTTGGATATATTGAGCACTTGCCACTTTGGAACACATGCAGTATTAACCATCGTGTGGCATAAGCGACACTCGTTCTGTTAGGACTTGATGACTCCGGCAGCCATACTGGGATAAATCGAACAAATTACATCTTTGATATCCTGGGTTTATGTCAGACATTTGCTATCTTAGCAGTGTGGAAAAGTTGTTGTTCAGGGTAAATTGAACTGTTTGTATCTTTGGTTACATCACCTGTTGCTCTTCTGATTATCCTGATATATTAATCTGTTGCTATCGTACTTGTACGTATATAGGTCTTTTGTCATCCTAAGAGCTGAGATTGTGAGGGGTCGTATGTGTGTCTGTGTGTGTGTCATTCAGAGAGAACTTGTTACCCAGAGAGATCTGTGGGTGAACGAGTGACACGGTTTAGCAGCACCCACCTTTCGCTGTGGGACGTTCGCTGAGGGAAAGCGTGAAGAGTGTATCTGGGGGCGATTCCGCTTTATTAAACACTGCCTGGCGACACCAGCCAGCACGCTGGTCTAGCTCACCCTCTTGCCCTGATCCAGCAGGGGAGGGGATCTTGTCTTCTTGGTGCAGCAGGGGAGGGGATCTTGTCTTGGTCCAGCAAGGAAGGGGATCTCGTCTTGGTCCAGCAGGGAAGGGGATCTTGTCTCACTCGTAGGTTCGCTAGCTATGAGCCCTAGGTTTTGATTAGTGTTATTCCTGTATATGATCTTAGTGTATCATTTTGAAACTTGGATTTGTTTTAGTGTACCACCTACCGTCATGGTTCGTCGCCATGGGGTATATTCCATAGCATATATAGATTTTGTCCAGGTATATCATCCACCAGCCTTAGAATTTGTATTGGTGTACTTCCCCTTTATCCAAGAATCACACCTTAGTTTACTATCGTCGCCCTTGGAACCTTCTCTCCTCTGTCGGTTACTAGTCTTGATTACTCTTGCCTTGGTTTACCATTCACCCAACCCTAGGTAATGCTTTGGTTTACTTGTTACCAGCTTAATGTCTTTTCTTGGTGTAATAACCGCCAGCCTCAAGATTTTTTTTCTTTTTTTTTTCCTTTTTTTTTTTTTTGTCTTCTGCCAGATACCAGTCTCATGTAACAAGTTCTGGGTATGAATAAGAATGTAAAAGCTTTCCTCACACCCTCATTCTCAACAAAGGTCACTTCTCGAAAAGGTAAAATCAGACGACTCGTTTGAATAAGGCTTCTACATCAACCAGTTAGCGAGTTGCTTGAGAGAGACTGCAGGGCTTCTTCCATGCGCTCCGATTGTAAAAGACTTTTGTCACATTCACATCGCTCCTTCTTGCTTCCATTGTACCTTCCATATCTCTCTTTCCTCTTCACGTATTCTTTGATCCTACAGACTCACACGGCTTTTGTGTATATTTTCATACTTCTCCAAACACTCGCACTCACTAGTTTTATATTCTTTATCGATCTTACGGACCGTTCACACTTCATTAAGCTTTCGTTACCTTCCCCTCCAGTTCATTTACCCTCTTGAGATGGATTTACCCTTCTCGTTGAGCACTGTACATGTCTCTGAATGCATTAACTATCCCCTTGTGTGCGTTCCTGTTCAGAGTGCGTTACCCCGCCCGCCCATATTCCAGAGAGGTTATCACACTCTAGCACTCTTGTTGCGTGCTTGATTATGTTACCAAGACTGAGAGACGTGACCTTTTTCCTCTTAGTGATTTAAGCAGTGTGTGCTGTAGATTTTTCTTTCTCTGAGCTTGTTACTTTTCCCGTGGAAGTCATTCCCACCCCCGACTCCTCCCTGAGTGCGTTGCCCATCACCCCACTCCTTTCCATGCACTTCTTCCCTCTTCTTCTCTGGCATTATACACCCTTTCCCTCGTTGAGTGCGTTATCGCTCTTGAGTGCCTCCTCCTTCTTCCAATCTCTTCCGCAAATTTCTTCCGCCTCCCTGAGTGCGTTTACCTCCTCACGTCAGTCACATGTGAAATGATGCTGACCCTTCCCCACTTCCCCTCGAGTCCGTGGGCGGAGTGGAGTGTGTACGTGAGGAAGGCAGCGTCCCTGCTGGCGAGTCAATAAGAGTGTCAACATAAGACTCTCTCTGCTGTTTGCTCCCACCACACCCACGGTGTTTTGATACCCGGGAGGTGGTGGCCAAGTGGGCAGACGTTGGGAGAGGAAGGCAAGATTATATGGGGGAGAGAGAGAGAGAGAGAGAGAGAGAGAGAGAGAGAGAGAGAGAGAGAGAGAGAGAGAGAGAGAGAGAGGCTAGAAGCAAAGTGAGGAAGTTGAAAGGGGGAGAGAGGATGAAAAGAAAGGAGACGTGAATGGAAGAAAGAGACAAGGGTAAGTGACGAGGAGTTGGAAAGAATAATAGGGTAGAATGAAAACGTTGAGAAAACAAGCGAGAGAGAAGGGAAAAAGGGAGCTAAATGAAGGTGAGGGTAGAGGAAAGAATGGAGAGGGTGTGAAGGGCAGGGAGGTAAGGAAGGATTAATGAGGTTGTTGGAGGTACAGGTTAGAAGAACGAGAGACGAGTTAGTGTGGGACGTTACCTCAGGGAAGGTGAGATGGATCACAGACTCTACATCAACTAGTCGGAGGATGATAAGTTGACATATAACAGGAAGGTCTACTGTCAGATGCCCCGCAGGGAACGTGAGAAAGACACTGACTCTTTTCATCATTCAGTCATATGATGATGGTGAGCTACAGTCAGGCGCCCTTCAGAAGACGTGGGAAGAATCTCACTGTTTTCCATTAGTCACATTTTACGTGAGAATGATAATGTTAGGAAAAGAATGGCCATAAGTATGGTACTTTATAGTTTCATCAGACATATTAATCATAAGTAATACTTGAACGTTGATAGGGGCTGCCAAATATAGTAATCTGTGATTATATAGAATTATATGATCTTGAATAGATTTATATAAATGACAGGGACAGGTTCTCTTATTTCCACAAGTTAAGTCTGAACACAAGCAAAACGATATGATTAAGAAAAGAATATTCGTCATTGCAGCGAGTTTAAGATACGACAGTACACAGTAGAGCAAAGCGAATGTTTAGATTTTTTTTTTTTATAAAGGTAGGCGCTGGAAGCTAAGTCGATGCACCAACGAATTTTGGTATTGACTTCTTCGAGAAAAAGGTTTTTCATGAATGAGATAAAACACTATACTTCGTCCAAGTTTTCTCCATTCAAACTCACACTCTTACTTAACTGTCCCTTAACCCTGCTGAGCCTAATAACTTTGCTTTTATTTACATTTATATTCCCAACCTGCTCCTTTCACACACTTCCAAACTCAGTCACCAACTTGTGCAGTTTCTCACTCGAATCAGCCACCATTGCTGTATCATCATTAAACAACAACTGACTCTCTTCGCAGGCCCTCTCATTCCCTCCCACAGACAGCATACTCGCCCCTCTCTCCAAGACTCTCGCATTTACCTCCCCCACCACCCTATCCATAAACAAATTGAAAAACCACGATGACATCACACACCCCTGTCGCAGACCATCCTCCACTTGGAACCATTCACCCTCCCCCGTTCCTACTCTTACACAAACCTTTCACCTTTGATAAAATCTTCTCACCGCTTCTAGTAGCTTTCCTGCCACACCGTATATTCTTAAGACCTTCCTCAAGGCATCTCTATCAACCCTTTCATAGGTTTTCTCAAAGTCCATAAATGCCACATACAAATCCATCTTTTTCTCCAAATATTTCTCACACACATTCTTTAAAGCAAACACCTGATTCACACATCCTCTGCCACTTCTGAAAACACACTGCTCCTCGCCAGTCTGATGCTCTGTACATGCTTTCACCCTCTGTATCATTTCCCTCACATACAACTTACCAGGCATACTCAACATATTTATACCTCTATAGGTTGAACACCCACTTTATCCCCCCTCCCTTTAAAAAACGGCATTATACATGCATTTCGCCATCCTGAGCCACCTTACCATGATTAATGCACTGACTGAAAGTCCTTACCAACCAGTCAACGACACAGTCACCCGCTTTCTTAATATTTCAACTGCAGTACCATCCTCTCCAGCCGTCTTGCCACATTTCATCTTACGTAAGGTTTTCGCCACGTCTTCTCTGTTTACCAAACCGCTCTCCATGACTCTCTCACTTCGCATATTGCCCCGACTAAAACACCCACTTCTACTACTCATTCATTAAGCACATTCAATAGTCCTTCAAAATACCCGATCTAAATCCTCCTCACTTCATCACTACCTGTTATCACTTCCCCTTTTGCCTCCCTTCACCAGTGTTTTCCTTTTGTTCTCGTCTTTCGCACATTATTTGCCTTTTCCCATAACATCTTATTTTTACTAAAGTTTCCCGATACTCGCTCACACCAACTCTCATTTGACCTCTTTTTTAACCCCTGCACCTTCTTGACCTCCTACAGCTTTTTCTCGTATATCCCCCAATCATTTGCACTCCTCCCTTGTAAGTACCGCCCAAACGCCTCTCTTTTCTCTTTCACAAGCAACTTCACTTCATTCCACCACTCACTACCCTTTCTGATCTACCCACCTTTCGCATGCCGCATGCATCTCTTGCACATGCCAGCAATTCTTCCCTAAATACCTCCCACTCCTCTTGCTTTATTTAATCTCACCTTTGCCGTTCTACATCCAATCTCGTGGTATTTCTCCTCTCATATCTTTTTTTTTTTTTTTTTTACTAGGCTCATTTACTCTCACCACTCTCTTCTGACCGACAGTGTTCTATTTCCGAAACCTCTACAAATCTTCACCCTCGCCTCCACAAGATAGTGATCAGACATCTCACCAGCTGCCCCTCTCTGCACATTTACATCCAAAAGACTCTTTTTACTCTCCTGTCAATTAATGTGTAATCCAATAATACTCGCTCCAACTCATTCGTATTCCCAATCACCAGTCCTTTATGTGCACACAACTCCACAAGCTGTTCACCATTTCCATTTATAACTGTGAATACCCCATGCCCCCCCAATTATACCCGAAACTGCAACATTACTCACCTTCGCATTTAAATCACCCATCACAAATATCAGGTCTCTTGCATTGAAACTGCTCCCAAAACACTTGCCCCTCACGATCTTTCCTCTCACGGCCAGGTGCATAAGCAACAATAATCATCTATCTCTGGCCATCCACTTTTACCCACATCAACCTAGAATTTACTTACATTCTGTCACACACTCCTACAACTCCTACTTCAAGAGTAGTGCTACTTCTTCCTTATCCCTTGTCCTTTCACCAACTCCTTACTTTACTCCTAAGACATTTCCAAACCATTTTTCCCCTTTACCCGTGAGCTATGTTTCACTGAAAGCCAGAACATCCAGGTTTCTTTCCTCAAACATACTACCTAGCTCTCCTCTCTTCTCACCTTGGTTACATCCACACACGTTTAAACACCCCAGCCTGAGCCTTCGAGGGAAATGAGCACTTCCTGCCAGGTTCCTTATTCTGTTTCTTCTTTTAGAAATTGAAATAAAAGGATGGGGTTGGGGGTTCCAGCCCCCACTCCCGCTCCCTTTTGTCGCCTTCTACGACACGCAAGGAATGCGGAGGTAGAATTGTCAGTCCCCTTCCCCAGCGATATATATATATATATATATATATATATATATATATATATATATATATATATATATATATATATATGGACGGAGGTTGCAGATTTGTAACAAGTGCCACAGACCGCTACTACGCGGGACGTACAACGGATACGCAGTATACAGTGTTAATGCAGGAGGTGGGTCTGACCACCTCATCTTTCGCGGTAGATCACTGAAATGTTCAGATTTACGTGAGCTTCTGGTAAATTTGATGTTACCCTGTAAATACTGACGTGTAAATGTAATTCCAGTCAAACGTCACTACAGCTGAGGGAAAGCAGGATGAAAATTTCTTGAGAATGTGGCATTGTTTGATTGCTTCTCTTTATTCACGTTGTAAGGAAATATGTTCTTATTACTTACTTTGGTTTCACTTTTATGATAGCGAGTTTGTTCTGATATTTTGCTTCCTTGACGCGAAATCGTTTTAAAAGATTTGGGAATCCTTAAAGGCAGTTGACAAAAAAAAAGAAATGATCTTAGAAACATAATAAAATCTTATGATGAGCAACAAAGTGTTCTTTAGGTAAAAGTTTAAAACATGCCTTAAAAAGAATAAAATCTATGTGTGATGTGGGCCTTCGGCTCCTACCTCGTTTTCTTTAGCCTAGATGACGGGTACGTAACACTGTACATCAAATGTGAGCCATTGATACCTTGCTCAGGTTAGGATTAAGATGGTTTTACGATCAGCTGAAAACGCGGAAAACATCTTTAAAAAAGAAAAAAGAAAATCATAAACACTCACAGGCTTGGGCAGTGATCATGATGTGTGTGTAAACGGGGGCGTCGTAGTCGATTATAAACTTTGAAAATTGAGAATATGAACGGAATTATTTTGTAGAGAGCGTTGCCACATTTTCCCATGTTGGTTAACTTTTTTGGTGGAGGCCTATCTGAATTGGTCAGAGCTCCTTATGAATCGTTAAAAGTATATCAGGCGTAGTAAATAGGTATTACTCAGAGGCGCATGGGCGTACTGTGGGCGTACTGCTTCTAGCGGACAGGAAGGCGATCAGGAGAGACGCATCGACGGATCATTTCCTTCTCACAGTCGAGGTAGACAAAGGAAGACAAAAAAGATCAAAGAGGATTAGACTAATGGGTCACTTGGAGGCTGTTTGTGACAGTGGAAGATATCAGAAACTCGGAGATTAGTGTGGTAAGGGTAGGTAGACAGACAGATGATTCCAAGAGAAATACTTTTAGAATTATTTGTGTGACTGAGGAGGCGCGAGTAATGTCAATGTTCACAGACTTGGTCGTATATGGCAACTCGCACACACGTTTACAGGCTCTTGGAAGAGGGGATCATCTGCTAGGTGATTCCTTTCGTGTGGGTCGTCTCTCCTATGATGAGTGTCTCGCTAAGTAGGGTACACATTTATAACGAGAAGGACACGAGAGGGAGGGGATCGTGGAGGATGTGGGAGTGAGGGAAGAGCTGAAAGATGTGACGATAACATATCAGACATATGGAGGAAAGGGAGGAAGGATTAAGAAAAGGTATAGGAGGAGGAGGGTTGTACTAAGGAAGAGGAGTTAGAATAAATAATGAAAGAGGAAGGTGTAGATGAGTTCATACTGGAAAAAGAGCAGGTGGAAGGATGAAATAAGTGGGGTTAAGTTGGGGAGCGAGCGTAGATGATGGGTACATAAGTTGATATTAATGTTTGATGGCGGTATCGATGTAGACAGTTACGCCGTCCATTGTCCGGTTCAGAGACTGGTGGTCTTTTATTTCTGGGGAGATGTTGACGGTGGGGCTGGTTCCTGAACACCTATCAGTCTCCAGCCTTCAACTCCAGAAGTTTTTTCAGGGGTGAAGTCACACACTGGCTGTATGATGTGTCCTCATAGTGTGCGACCAACATTTGTGATTGTGTGCGCGCGCGCGTTACGGGGAGAGAGGTTCACACTCGTGTTTCCCCTTCTCTTAGCCTTGTGTGTATATACAGTCTCTGCTTTTATATGTACACACACACACACACACACACACACACACACACACACACACTATCCTTTCCATTTACGGGACCTCCATGGTGTAGTGATTAGCGTGACTGACCATTAATCAACACGGGCCAGCCTGTGGTCAGACCCACTTAAGCACGAATCTTGGATGTGGCTCTCAGCCCAAACCCAACCTAGGTGTGCATGTATGTATGTGCCTACGCACATACATAGATACATGTATGATTTTAAGAACAGGGGCAGCATTAGTGTACAACTCTCTCTCCGTAACACACACACACACACACACACACACACACACACACACACCATCCTAAGTTAGGTACCCACTTATCAGTCAGCGCGAGAGGACGATCAACACTTGGGTTGGGTGCGGGTTGACTGCTTCGCCCAGGATTCGAACACATAGCGGGCCTGGCCCCATGTTGATTCATGGTCGGTAACGCTGTGAGGTCTGTTTGTGTGTGTGTGTGTGTGTTGTGTGTGTGTAATGTCTATAATGTACGGGGAGGGAATTTTAAACTCGAGGCAACCCATCTCCTGATTGTGTGTGTGTGTGTGTGCGTGTGTGCGTGTGTGTATGTATGTCTGTGTGTTTTATGTCTTACCGCGAAGTGGACGGAGCGTAATTGTGGTTCGGTAACCTTGACAATCCTATCGATCGTCTGCACCAGCTTGAAGCGATACGACTTGGTTTCAGGTTTCCTGTGAATCAGTTTCTCCTCCTGTGGTTAGCGATGTCCTCTCAGCCTTTCTTAATTACTTTCCTCGCTCTCAAAAAGATTCGTCTTGATGTATTTAATCAGTTTACTGACGTAGCTGCATTTTCATTAGCTCTTGAGGAACCCTATCTGTTCTTATTAGTCGTCTGTTTTCGGAGTGCCTGAGGTTGATTCTATTTTCTTTTTCAAAAATTGTATATACTTTTACCGGGGTGTAAGGTAGTCATGCCTTTGCGTTTCTCTCTCTTCCACTTGAGAAATTCCCTCTAAGCTTCACTATTTTCATTGTGTGGGAGGAGGGAGATGTATTTGATAATTGTATGACCTTTATATAGTCGATTATTATTTTTAATCTTCCTTAGTGAGGGATTCGATACTCGGTATATTCGCTTATAAAGGATAAGATCGCCTTGACACGCATCTCACAATTTTCACATTATTTTGGGATATTTTTTCAAGGATACGTTAAAAGATTCGTGTTTTCTCCATGATGTTAAAGCTTCGCCACGATACTCAGAAGCGGATTATAATGTTATTCCTCTTTGTTCATCCTCACGTGTTTAGGTTCATATGTAGTCATAACCATACTTTGCCTCTTCCATCCCAATGTACACAACTTGATGTTGGAACGTGAAATGTCTAAGGCCGTCGCGCTCTGTATATATCAAGACCATACTGCATGATCAGAATGTCCAGGCAATGTTTTTTGTCTTTTACCTTAGTCTTCGCTGTTTAGCGACGGAGGATCAGTTTTCTGTCGAGGAACAGTTCTTTCCCTGTTCTCCTTGCGGAGAACACAGGCAGTCAACAGGGCGTCCTTGCTCTGTAGGCAGTTCTTTTCAAGGTTATGTAACAGGACTAACCTCTCTCTCTCTCTCTCTCTCTCTCTCTCTCTCTCTCTCTCTCTCTCTCTCTCTCTCTCTCTCTTTTGTTCTTTTCCCAGTATTCTTTCACAATCTTCCTCCTCCTCTTCCAGACTTTTGACGTTTCTTGCCATCGTCACCGCAACATTATTTCTTGTTCCTCTTATATTTACGGCGGGACAATAGTTTCTTAATGAAGCCATCGTGCTAGCTGTCTTCCCCTCCCTCACTCCCAGATACACACACACACACACACACACACACACACACACCTCACCAACATTCCCATCCAACCAACTCATCGAAACTTGCCCTTAACTGCACCAACCACGTATTAAACAGATCCTAAATTCATCTTCCTCGATGGGGGGGATGGGTGAAGGGGAAGGAAGGGGCCCCATGCAATGATTTCCTGGAATCTGCTGAGTCCAGAACACATGAACTGAGCTGAGGAGGCTGCCGGGTATCGTCTGTTGAGCAGGGAGAGGGAGAGACGCCCACATGCCACCGTCTCCTCAAGTGAGGAGTGGGTGCAAGATGATTCCACGGCAGCCAGTGGAGGAGACTGGAATCTTCCAGGGTTTTGCCCTCATCCGAGAGCATTCCAGGATGGTTCACCCCTGTATTTCAAAGATCTCCCCTGGAGTCCATGTGTGTGTGTTTGTGTTATATATGTATGTACGTGTGTGTATGTGTTTTGTGTTTGTGTATGTATGTATGTACGTGTGTGTGTTGTGTGTGTGTGTGTGTGTGTGTGTGTGTGTGTGTGGAGAAGGAATCTGCCCACGGAAAATGTGTTTTTGATGACCGTTTTTTTTTTTTGTCTGAAACTTTTACTTCCTTAAGCGAAAAAATATTAATTGAAAATATATATATATATATATATATATATATATATATATATATATATATATATATATATATATTCCTATGAGTCCACGGGGAAAATGAAACACGATAAGTTCCCAAATGCACTTTCGTGTAATAATCACATCATCAGGGGAGACACGAGAGAGTAATATAAGTCAGTTGATATACAACGAAGAGACGAAGCTAGGACGCCATTTGGTAAACATGGACAATCGCATATATATATATATATATATATATATATATATATACACACGTCAGCGTATATATAAATGTTAAGCACCCATACCCACCTAAGTGTTCCTCGAAACCATTCTGTATGTTCTTCAAACCTCATTAGATCTCTTCAGTAATTATCCTCCATTTGATTTCTACGAAACATCTGCCTCTCTCACATTTTCTGTCAAAGTTAAAGTGGATCTAGTTTATACAACCTCACAGCTCTTGTTTACTTTCATACAACTCGCACTTAGTGTACGAGGATATGAACAGTGTCATGCATGAGGACCTCATACTCACTCTCCACTCTTAAGTTCATTCGTTTGGTGACTTTATATACGCTTTCGTCCCCACTGACACACAAAATGCCATAATAGATATACTTATATATGCATTTTTTATATTAATCAAATCAAGTATACGCAGTCATGATTCCCATTTGACCACACAGCTCAACAAGCTCTTTCCTATTTTCCAAATGATCCAGATAATCCAAGCTCTCCCAGGTATACCCTCACCTACCACGTGACTCGCCCTTGCATGGTATCCCTCACACAAACAGCCGATCTATTCAAACAGCCGATCTCCTGTGTCAAACTGCCGAAACACTCGCTCATCTCTTCCCCAAAACTTGTTCTTCCGTCTTCATTCTTTGCACTACCAAAATCGCCCACTTCTCATGGTCTAATACACGTCATTCTTGAATTCATTCCCTTACAGTCATAGAGACAGTGCCTCCCACAGCTCCTCCTTCATCGAAAGTACCACTTCTTCCCTTGTTCTGGTCCTCTCACGAATCACACATTTTATATCCTAAAAGAACTATTCTGTATCCACTCCCCCTCAGCTCTACAGGCGGAAGGTGTGGGTGTCTCTCATCAAACAAAGCGCCTGTCCCTCCCTTCTTTTCGTCCAGCTTACATCCACGAGCATACGAACGCTCCAGCGTGAGCCTTTGAGGACTAAGTATCGCCTGGTTTTATAAAGTGGCACATAAGAAGGTACATGGGTAGAATGTCGGTATTACTGTGTCGTCAAGACTCGAGTGTGAGAGAGTATGTTGATTTTATATAAACACTTACACACACACACACACCTGTTTATATAATCCGTAACTGATTATTTGATAGTCTGTTTTGTCTCTGTATCTGTATCAGCCATTGAGTGTTTTCCCTCCTGAACTGTATTGTCTGGAATACAAGACACGGGGCCGAGTTGGGCAGCTGGCTGCACAAGGCCACCAGCTGTTGCTATGTCCAGCTGTTGTTGTGACGTCACACCGGCCGCCAACCCTTCAGAACCTGTGTGGGTTTTCCTTCGTGGTCCATCAATTATTTTTGTGGTCAGAGATTGTAGTCGCTTCAGATACAAGTTCTCTCAGGACTAGAAACATTGTGATTGACTGATGGGTGATCTTGTTAGTGTTGTCGATGCATATTTACCAGACTTAAGCTTTTGTTACTGTAAAGCTTAAGTAACAGCCAGAGGTGAAGAGCAAGAATAGCTTGGAACACGACAAGGCTGACTGCTGGAAGCTGATTGTCAGACATTCACTTCGAATAGGCTGATGAACGCTTAAAACTAACACCAGCACCAGTCACCAAGGACTGAACCACACAGCTAACACCAGCATTTAACACCAAATAATCAACACCAGCATTTAACACCAGCATGTAAATTGGTTAATATCACATAGATAAAACCAGTAGTTTTCACCAATTAGTTAACACCACACAACTAACACAGCAGCTGTCGTTAGGTACTTATCGCAGCTAACGGCAGCAGTTGTCATTAAGTAATTAACACAGTTCAGTTAGCACCAGAAACTCTCTCCAAGTGCTTAACACCTTACGTCTGTAACACCAACAGCTATCACCAGGTGCTTAACACCATACAACCAACACTAGAACTACCGCTAACACCCCAAAGCTAACACCAGCCAGCTAACACTGTGTATCCAGATACTGCGGCCTGTGTCGCCAACTTAGTGTGGCCTTTATGTCGTCTGGAAAGATACATAAAAGTGAGATATATAAAACTAAGATTTTATCTTTCTCTTCTCTTGTAGGTTTTTCTTAGAAAATCTAAAGTTATACAGAAGTTACTTGGTTTATTTCAGCGAGTCCAACGTGACTTACATTTCATTTATTTCACTTAACTTTATATATATATATATATATATATATATATATATATATATATATATATATATATATATATATATATATATATACGCCCACACGCGCACATATACATACCTTAACATATCAACGTATATATACATATACATACACAGACATATATACACATGTACATATTCATACTTGCTGCCTTCATCCATTCTCGTCGCCACCCCGCCACACATGAAATGGCACCCCCTCCCTCCGCGCGCGTGCGAGGTAGCGCTAGGAAAAGACAACAAAGGCCACATTCGTTCACAATCATTGTGTGTGTTACTGGGGTCCGCTTATTTGAAGTTAAAAAGCAAGTGAAGTCACTTGCCAAAATCAGTTTTACCAAGGAACTTCTCATGCTAAGGGAGTTTACATTTCCCAACTATGGGAAGTGGCGCATCCCTGGGCTGCAGGAGCAGACTTTAGTCTTAGGATAACCTGCTCTTGGCGCTACCACGCTAACGCTGGAAGTGGCCATTTCCAGCGCTAGCGTGGTAACGCTAGGAACAGACTAAGAAAGGCCATCCATTCTCTAGCTGTCAAGTGTAATGCACCGAAACCACAGCTCCCTATCAACATCCAGGCCCCACAGTCCTTTCTATGATTTACCCCAGACGTTCACGTACCCTGGTTCGATCCATTGACAGCACGTCGACCATCGTATACCATGTCATTCTTGTTGACTCTATCCCGTGTTCCCCTTTCCTCCGACTGCATGTTGAGGCCCCGATCACTTGAAATATTTTTCTCTCCATCCTTTCATCATCAGTTTGGTCTGCCCCATCTTGTTCCCTTCACTTCTTCGTTAACTTCCCTCACTCATTCTCTCTTTATTCCCAAACCATTTCAGCACACCCACGTAAGCTCTATCATCCACATTTACTGTATAACCACACCTTTGTTGCACTCTTTCATTACTTACTCCATCAAACCACCTCACACCACACAAACAACAACACATATTTAATTTCCAACACCGCCACCCTCTTCCGTTAAATTTATGTATAGCTCATGCCTCTCATCCCTATAATATTAGGACTGCTATTCCTTCAGTCATACACATTTTTACCCTCCCAGATAACGATCTCCCTTTCCACACATTCTTCAGTGTTCTCAGAACCATCGCCTTGTCACCCACCCGATGACACTTCCGCTTCCATGGTTCCATTCGCTGCCATGTCCCACTTCCAAATATCCAAAACACTTTACTTCCTCCAGTTTTTCTCCATTCAAACTGACACCTCAACTAACCTGTCTCTCTACCCTGCTAAGCTTAATAACCTTGCATTTACTCACATTTACTCTCGAGTTCCTCCTTTTCCAAACTCTTCCAAATTCAGTCTCCAACTTCTGTAGTTTCTTATGCAAATCAATCACCAGTGCTGTTTCATCAGCAAACAGTAACAACTGACTCGTATCCCAGGCCCTCCCATCCCCTGCAGACTGCATACTCTCCCCACATTCCAAGACTTAGCATTTACCTCCCTCACCACCCCATCCATAAACAAATTAAACAGCCATGGTGACACCACACACCCAGCCATAGACCGACCTTCGCTTAGGAACACTCAGTTTTCCTCTGTTCCTACTTATACACATGTCTAACACCCTTAATAGAAGCTTACTGCTCCAGTATCTTTTCTCCCAAACCATATACTCTTCCGACTTTCCACAAAGCATCTCTATCACTTCCATCATATATTCTCTCCAAATCCATAAATGCCACATAGAAATCCAAGTGTTTATTCAAGTATTTCTCACACACATTCATTAAAGCAAACACTTGATCTACACATCTCCTACCGCTTCTGAAACCACACTGTTCCCCTCAGTCTGGTGTTCTGTACATGTCTCCATCTCAATCGCCACACTCCCATACAACTTACTAGGAACATTCGACATACTTATTATACCTATGTAATTTTCACATTCACATTTTTCCCCTTGCGTGTGCACAATGACAGCATACACGAATTGCTCCAGTCTTCAGGCACCTCACCATAATCCATACATGCATACATACATGCATTGAAAATCATAACAAACCAATCAACAACACAGTCACCCCTTTCCTTATGAAATTCAACTGCAGTACTAGCCACTCCAGCTGCTTTGCTACATTACATCTTACGTGAGGATTTCACCATCTCTTCTCTCCTTCCCAAACCACTCTCCATGACTCGCTCTCTTTCCATACCGCCCCAACCCAAACACCTTACATCTGCTACCGTATCACCAAACGTATTCACCAGTCCTTTGAAATACTTGGTCCATCTCCTCACTCTTCATCTCCACCAGTTACCACTTTCCATTTTCCACTTTGCCCCCTTCATCTATGTTCCCATATGTTCTCTTGCTTTCCGCACATTATTAAACTCCATCCAAAACCATCTTACTCTCCCTAAAGTTTACTGGTTCTCGCACACACCAACTCTCATTAGCCCTCTTTTCCAACCCGTGCACCTTCCTCTTGACCTCCTCCTTCTTCCTCTTGTGCACTTCTCAATCATTTGCCCTCCTTTCCTATGAAGACCGCCTAAACGCCTCTCTTTTCTCTTGCACTAGCAACTTTACTCCATCCCACCACTAACTACCCATCACCCATTCTAATCTGCCCGCCTTCCACCTTTGCGTGCACATGCGTCTCTCACACATGGCAGCACAAATTCCATAAATACCTATTACTCTTCACCCTTTTCCCTAGCTTCGTATACTCTCACCGTTTGTCATTCTTTTTAGTCTCTCCTGGTAATTCTTCACTTAAGTCTCTTGTCCAAGCACACTTACTCTCACCACTCTCTTCTTACCGATAATATTTCCTCTTTTCCGAAACCTTTACACATCTTCCCCCTCACCTCCACAGGGTAGTAATAGGAAATCCCGCCAGCTGCCTCTCTCATCACATGAACCAAGTTAAACACTATTGTACGTGATGGCTCGGAAAAACCCACTTTAAATCACCATGAATTAATGTCTAGAAGTATATACGAAATTACAATATTTGCATAATGGAATGATTAACGGTAAAAATAGTGAGGTTAAGAATCTGGCATATTATTATTTTTAAAGCGTTTTGGTCAGGAAACTTAACATACTGCCTGCAAGTTGGTGAAATTATAACACTTATCAAAAGTTGTTGGACGAGTGAAGAAAATGCTAATTTAGCTCGGAAAAAGTTTGTTATACAATTCATAAAGTCATTTGATGCCCAGGAAGAGTTATTCAAAGTTTTTTAAGTTTGAAGTTCACATGAGATTATAACTTGGCGTGAGAGTGTCACAGCGGAACATAAGCCTTTAACTATTATAGCTTATGTTTGAAGGATTGTGATATTACACGACACGTAACGAAGCTGTGAGTTATGTTGTGAAGAATGATAGATGACCTGTTTGTTTCATCCTCGGGAATGAGATGATTAACATACTAATGAGATGATTAACATACTACATAGACAGGTGAATAGATACATGTTTTAGGAAGTTAGATAGGAAGACAGATAGACGATAAAAGATTTTAATGGATTAGTTAGACAGAAAGATGGATAGGTAAAGAATAATTGTTACAGTCTGTTTCCGTTGTACATTTGCATTTGTGAAATGCTTCACAAATTCTTGATGTTGAAACCAAGGAAGCTAATTCAAACGTTACAATCAAACCCTAACTTGAGTACATCATATTTCACCGAAATTTTCAGATGTTGGCATGTGAATTTAAGATAAATGACAATGGAGATAAGATGAATGACAGATAACACTGATCTGACAGACTAAACCATGGCTTAAGTCTGTCAAGCTGGGCTGTAGATGGTGGGCTGTGAGGTCGGTACATTATAGATAATTCTTGATGACAAGAGAATGCATGTGTGCGAATGTGGCCATTGTTCATTTGTTCCTGACGCTGCCCGGGGTAGCCGGGGAGAAGCTGCTCAGTACAAAAACAAAGACATTTCTTTTGTTCGTGCAAATGCCACCAATTAGAAAGATCAAACACACAGGACACGTTAATGGTTTATGTCAGCCGTTACCGCCATCATAGTAAATAATCGTTATGATCAGTATGTGATTAATCAGTGCTATAAACACCAAGGTAAAGAGATTGATTAATGTTTATGCATTATGGATTCAATAGCTTGAAACATCCGCCTCTAGTTCTCTCTCTCTCTCTCTCTCTCTCTCTCTCTCTCTCTCTCTCTCTCTCTCTCTCTCTCTCTCTCTCTCTCTGTGTGTGCGTGTGTATATATATATATATATATATATATATGTATATATATATATATATATATATATATATATATATATATTAAACTAATCGCCATTTCCCGCGTTAGCGAGGTAGCGTTAAGAATAGAGGACTGGGCCTTTGAGGGAATATCCTCACCTAGCCCCCTTCTATGTTACTTCTTTTGGAAAATAAAAAAAAAACGAGAGGGTAGGATTTCCAGCCCCCCGCTCCCTCCCCTTTTAGTCGCCTTCTACGACACGCAGGGAATACGTGGGAAGTATTCTTTCTCCCCTATCCCCAGGGATGATATATATATATATATATATATATATATATATATATATATATATATATATATATATATATATATATATATATATATAAATACGTAAAAAGTTTTGGTTTTTACGTATTTGTTGTTTCCTGCGTGAGTGAGGTAGCGTCAAGATCAGTTAACTGAGCCTTAGAAGGAAAAAGTAACGATATTGATACATTACTCGAGTTCGCTTTGCAATAATGCTTGAATTTGTTTAAAACTTTGATCCAGACGGTCCAGAACGCTGATTGGCCCAGGGTCCAAGATGGTGTCAGTCCGGACGTCCTGTTTGAGGCATTCACATATATTCTTATGAAATGATAATTCTATATGATAATCTCCTCACAAACGAAATCCAGTAGGGACGACCGTACTCGCTTCGAATTTGAGTCTAGATGGTTTTGGTGCTTTTGACACGGTGCCGAAGCTTCATACTCGTGCATGTAGACTGTACACAACTTTTGGAAGATGGTACTAGAAAGGCTCTAAATATTGTATGTACGAGTAAGTGGTTTAAACCATAATTCGGATTATGGAACAGTGTTGTGAATCGTGTTGTTTGGATCAAGGAGCGGTAGTATGGATCGTGGGATAATGGTTCATAGTTCGAATCGTGAGGCAGTGGTTTGAATCATGGGACTGGTTCGAATCGTCAGAAAGCGGTTCGAATATTGGGGCGATGATTCAAGTCACCTTGACTTAGTGGATCGGATCAAGGGACTTCGGTTTGGATCGTAAACGAATGAATCGGATTGTCAGATACTGAGTGGTTTAGATTGTGGTTCAGCATTTGGGATTGTGAGACATTATTTCACATCTCGAAAAGATAGATCGACTTACGAGCCTGTGGTATCACTTATTTAACTATGGTTCGTATTATAGTTCTTTGTACGGAAACACAGAACTTCACTTCTGACGTATATTGTTTTGGCTTGACGGTGCCCACTAACACTTTTCATTCATAGGTTCGCAATGGCACGTTCCACTCAGAGATTCCCCTAGTGTATTTCTTTCATTCACAGAACCATTCTTCATTATATTCTCTTAAAACAAAAACTCTTATCATTGACTTTTTTTCCACTCGAAATTCCCAAGTCTTATTCTTTCATTCTCGGGGAATTTCCAATTTCGCCTTCATATTGTTTTTTAAACCCGTCCATTTCTAACATTCCACAACTACTTCAGTCCTCTACGTTTGGTATCGAACCTCTCCTGTGTGTTACTGTGAAAGCATCCGTACAGCTACTTGTTATAGTGGTAATTTTCATACCTGTTGGTCGTTTCAGCGTGAGGTAGCACCAGGAGCAGACGAGCAACATGCACATTCGTTCATACCCGCTCTTTAGAGTTCATGATCAATAAACGAAATCAAAGAATCCTCTATCCAGAAAGAAGGCCTAGAGACCTTTCCATGGTTTCCCCTGACCGACCACTTCATATGCCCTGCTTAAGCCCATTGACTGCTCATCGCCCCCTGTATATCATTCCTCCCTTCACTATTAAAACACAAATGTCCCCATAGTCTCATTCATCTTCTCCGTGAGCCCATACTATTTCGGCACACCATGTTCAGCTCTCTTAATGATCCTCCGCTTACTACTACTACTGCTCTCTCTCTCTCTCTCTCTCTCTCTCTCTCTCTCTCTCTCTCTCTCTCTCTCTCTCTCTCTCTCTCTCTCTCTCTCTCTCTCTCTTTTACAGTCACTCCTTGTTTGATCAACCCTCCTCACTCTTTCATAGTGTCCTGAGGCATTTCATTTTCAACACATCCACCCGCTTCCGTTCTTTTCCATTTAGGGCCCATACAGCACGACCGGAATTTGCCCATCTTAGCTCTTACAGACAATAATGATAACAATTTTAATCATAAAGATGATAATAGTAATAATGATAGTGATGATAGTAATGATATTAATGATAATACGAGGATGAATAGAAAGACTAAGAATACCAGTGTTAGTTTATGCCCAAGTTACAGATAGAGAGTATATCTTCCTCTTTCTTTATATCATTAGATTCTTGTGATCACCTGTGTTTTAATCGTTATGTTCCAACATCAGTATCTGCTAATCCGGTATGTTGAGGCAGCAGCATCGCACCAGCTTTCACTTTTCGCTCCATCTTACGAATATGTACTACGTTCTGGTAACAGCAGCCGTCATTTTATAATCCTCGCTAATCGAGTTCCTTAGAACTGGGTTAGAAGTAACGGCATAAAGTACTCTTGATCAGTCTAATAGATATGTATACCAAAGAGATCGTGCGCCAAAAGCCGCTGATAAATGTGATTTGATAACCTGGTCATCGTTGCGTGTCGCGCTAGGAATAAATATAACAAGAATATTCAGTGATTTATATGATGTTGTGTGGTAATGGCTTTTAATTAGGATAATGATGAAGGACTTTATTTCTTTTACGAGCAGATTTGAAATTAGTTATCGGCTTGGTGTCCCTCGACGTAATTAGGTAGTGGTGGATCTCTCCTGTTAATAGGTTATCATGTATGATACACGTGGTGGTCACGTCCCATCCATCGTGAGATCGTGGTCTCAAGTTTGTGCCGCTGTCTCTAGGCACACTTCAAAGTTTATGGATACGTATAGTTGATTCAGTGTGAGAAAGTTCATTCGTAATTGCGTGTGTAAGCAAATAGGAAAGAACATGTGTGGTTTAGTCGGGATTCTGAACTCTTGATAGCAGGATGTAGAAAGGTCATGTGGCGCTACCCCAGAATGATGATAGATAAGGTGTAGGTAAGCTTATAGATAAGGTGTAGGTAAACTTAACAAGTGGTGTACAGAGCGACTCTACTGATCCTCCCGTTGGCTACCAATCTTTGAGGGGTATACTGAATATTGATGCCACGTGTGCGCTGTTCAGGGAATGGGACTTTCAGCTGGGACAGAATTAGTGGTGTGAAATGATTCGTTTTAATTGTTACCCAGAAGCAAGATGTTGCTAAGACCACCATTTATGTAGAGGGTTTAGTTGCAGGAATAACTGGCTGGTGAAGTCAGGACGATAAAACTGTGAGGTTGGTGAAGTCAGATTTAGTTCATTCATCCATTACTTTACATTGCTGTATGATTAATGTTCGGAGGATTTGAAAGACGTAAAATGTGACAATTTTCTCTTTCAGTATCTCAACTGTTTTTAAACATGTTTTAATAGAATAGACTATTACATTAGTTAAGACATTTATAAAAAGTATGGAGCACAGCTTCTTGGTTACAGTAGCAGCTATCTTAAAATGTAATTTACGATTTATATTCGAGTAACTTTGAGTGATGATGACACTCAAAGTGTTGATTTTATGCTGTATAACAACTAGAATATGGAGCTGTCACGAGCAGGTTTGATGAGCAGTGGGCAATATTGACGTACCGTTATAAATGGCAAATGGTTGGCATAATCTGGTCTGTAAATCCGCTCACGTCAAATGAACTTTCCTCGAGGTAGTGACGAAAACCTGATTGTGAAGATTGTTTGAGAAGCTTATGAAGCTACATCCCAGTATGACTTATTCTGAGGGTTTGCTTGGCGGCCCGGAAGGTGATGACCGGATGTGATGTGTACACAAAAAAAATTACAGGCTGGAATCCACATAACCCTTAAAAAAAAAAAAAACTACCTGGTAAATTAATCTATTTTCTTCCAGTCAGAGAGAGAGAGAGAGAGAGAGAGAGAGAGAGAGAGAGAGAGAGAGAGAGAGCTTTCGGTTGTCTTAGGCTAGAATCAGAATCTATGTTTCTATGACGTTTAGACGAGGAACTGGATCACTCATGACTTTGTAGAGAGACGATCGTGAGTACATCCAGTGGTCTTCATGTGATGGGAAGGTCCAGGGAGTTCCTTATCTCCGGTAATCTGCAGGGAGATGGTTGTGCCACTCCTGCCTGACCTGTCCTCTCCCTGGCTTTCTTGACGCATTTGACCGCACGTGACGGCGTGGTCCTCCACAACCTCCCTCCCTCCCTCCCTCCCATCCACCGTCCTTCTCTCCCTCCCTCCCTTCCACGGTCCTTCTCTCCCTCCCTCCCTTCCATCGTCCTTCTCCGAGCTCAACCCACCCGTTGGTTTCCTCCCGAACTCAAGGGAGGAAATGGGATGGATGAAAAAGAATGAGGGGGAAAAGTTCGGATATCTTCGCCTGTCTGCAGGAAGGAAGTCACAGTGTTGTGTTACAGATGTTAATGAGAGAGAGAGAGAGAGAGAGAGAGAGAGAGAGAGAGAGAGAGAGGGAGAGAGAGAGAGAGAGAGCTAAGAAAAGAGACGTAAGGGAAGAAATGGGGGAACAGAGTGTAAAATGAAAAGATCGAAAAAATTTGAATTTCCTTGAGTAAAATCAGGAGTGAAGCAAGGTATTATAGGAAAAGTAAAAGTGAGCCATGGAAGAGTTTGGGAAGGGTAAAGAGTGATATAGATGATAGATTATTGATAAAGTTATATGAAACACAAAAAAATAAAGAAATTAGATGATGTTAAAGGCTGAAAAGCAAACATCAGGGAAATATAACATTATTTTTTTTCTTTTACTTAATCGCCGTCTCTCTCGTCAGCGAGGTAGCGCAAGGAAACAGACAAGGAATGGCCCAACCCACTCACTCACTCACTCACTCACTCACTCACTCACTCACTCACTCACTCACACACACACACACACACACACACACACACACACACACACACATATATATATATATATATATATATATATATATATATATTCTGGGAGCCTTGAAGAATGTGTGGAAGTCGAGAACATTATCTCGGAAAGCAAAAATGGTATGTTTGAAGGAATAGTGGTTCCAACAATGTTGTATGGTTGCGAGGCGTGGGCTATGGATAGAGTTGTGCGCAGGAGGATGGATGTGCTGGAAATGAGATGTTTGAGGACAATGTGTGGTGTGAGGTGGTTTGATCGAGCAAGTAACGTAAGGGTAAGAGAGATGTGTGGAAATAAAAAGAGCGTGGTTGAGAGAGCAGAAGAGGGTGTTTTGAAATGGTTTGGCCACATGGAGAGAATGAGTGAGGAAAGATTGACCAAGAGGATATATGTGTCGGAGGTGGAGGGAACGAGGAGAAGTGGGAGACCAAATTGGAGGTGGAAAGATGGAGTGAAAAAGATTTTGTGTGATCGGGGCCTGAACATGCAGGAGGGTGAAAGGAGGGCAAGGAATAGAGTGAATTGGATCGATGTGGTATACCGGGGTTGACGTGATGTCAGTGGATTGAATCAGAGCATGTGAAGCGTCTGAGGTAAACCATGGAAAGCTGTGTAGGTATGTATATGTGCGTGTGTGGACGTATGTATATACATGTGTATGGGGGTGGGTTGGGCCATTTCTTTCGTCTGTTTCCTTGCGCTACCTCGCAAACGCGGGAGACAGCGACAAAAAAAAAAAAAAAAAAAATATATATATATATATATATATATATATATATATATATATATATATATATATATATATATATAATGTACACATACATACATACATACATACGCCCTTACACGCACATATGCATACATATACATACATAGACATAAACATATATACACATGTACATATTCATACTTGCTGCCGTCATCAGTTCATGTCGCCACCTCGCCACACTTGAAACAGCATCACCCTCCCCTCCTCCTCCTCCTCCTCCTCCTCCTCCAGCGAGGTAGCGCCAGGAAAAGACAAAAAGGCCACATTCGTTCACACTCAGTCTAGCTGCGATGTGTAATGCACCGAAACCACAGCTCCCTTTCCACATCCAGACCCCACAGACCTTAACATGGTTTACCCCTAGACGCTTCACATGCCCTGGTTCAATCCATTGACAGCACGGCGACCCCGGTATACCACATCGTTCCAGTTCACTCTATTCCTTGCACGCCTATCACCCTCCTGCATGTTCAGGCCCCAGTCGCTCAGTCTTTTTCACTCCATCCTTCCACCTCCAATTTGGTCTCCAGCTTCTCCTTGTTCCCTCCACCTTTGACACGTGTACCCTCTCTGTCAATCTCTCCTCTAGTCATTCTCTCCATGTGTCTAAACCATTTCAACACACCCACTTCCGCTCTCTTAACCACACTCTTTTTATTACCACACATCTCGCTTACCCTTTTATTATTTACTCGATCAAACCACCTCACTCAACATATTGTCCTTAAACATTTAATTTCCAATACATCCACCCTCCTCCGCACAGCCCAATCTATAGCCCATGCCTTGCAACACAACATTGTTAGTACCACTGTTCTTCAAGCATACTCATTTTTGCTCTCAGGGATAATGTTCTCGCCTTCCACACATTCGTCAACGCTCCCAGAACCATCGCCCCCTCGCCCAAACTTTGACTCACTTCCGCTTCCATGGTTCCATCCGCTGCCAAGTCCACTCCCAGATATATAAAACGCTTCCCTTCCTCCTGTTTTTTCTCCATTCAAACTTACCTCCCAATTTACTTGTCCATCAACCATGCTGAACCTAATAATCTTGTTCTTATTCACATTTACTCTCAACTTTCTTCTTTCACACTTTACCAAACTCAGTCACCAACCTCTGCAGTTTCTCGCTCGAATCGGCCCCCAGCGCTGAATCATCAGCGACAAAAATTGACTCACTTCCCATGCCCCCTCATCCAGAACAGACTGCATACTCGCCCCTCTCTCTAAAACTCTTGCATTCACCTCCCTAACAACTCCATCCATAGACAGATTAAACACCCATGGAGACATCACGCACACCTTCCGCAAACCGACATTCACTTGGGTCCAACCACTTCTCTCTCTTCCTACTCGTACACATGCCTTACAGCCTTGGTAAAAACTTTTCACTGCTTCTGGCAGCTTACTTTCCACACCATATACTTTTGAAACCTTCCAAAAAGCATCTCTGTCCATCCAATCATAAGCCTTTTCCAGATCATAATGCTACATACAAACTCATCTGTTTTCCTAAGTATTTTTCACATACATTCTTAAAAGCAAACTCCTGATCCACACATCCTCAACCACTTCTGAAACCACACTGCTCTTCCCAATCTGATGCTCTGTACATGCCTTAACCCTCTCAATCAATACCCTTCCATACAATTTCCAAGAAGTACTCGACAATCCTATGCCTCTGTAATTTGAACACACCTTTATCCTCTTTGCCTTTGTACAACCATGGCACTATGCATGCATTTCGCCAGTCCTCAGGCACTTCATCATGATCCATACATACATTGAATATCAACAATATCAACAACACAGTCACCCTCTTCTTTAATAAATTCCACTGCAATACCATCCAAACCCGCCGCCTTGCCGGCTTCCCTCTTCCGCAAAGCTTTTACGACCTCTTCCCTGTTTACCAAATCATTCTCCTTGACCCTCTCACCTCGCACACCACCCCGACCAAAACACCTTATATCTGCCACTCAGTCATCAAGCACATTCAACAAACCTTCAAAATACTCACTCCATCTCCTCACTTCATCACTACTTGTTATGACCTCCCCATTTGACCCCTTCACCGATCTTCTCATTTGTTCTCTTGTCTTACGCACGTTATTTACCTCCTTCCGAAACATCTTTTTATTCTCCCAAGAATTTCATGATACTCTCTCACCCAACTCTCATTTGCCTTCTTTTTCACCTCTTGCACCTTTCTCGACCTCCTGCCGCTTTCCCTGCAAAACTCGTCCACACGCCTCTCTCTTCTCTTTCATTAACAATCTTACTTCCTCATCCCACCACTCACTACCCTTTGTAATCTGCCCGCCTCCCGCCTTTCTCATGGCACAAGCATCTTTTGCGCAAGCTTTCACTGCTACCCTAAATGCATCCCATTCCTCCCCCACTCCCCTTACGTCATTTGCTCTCACCTTTGCCATTCTACACCCAATCTCTCCTGGTACTTCCTCACACAAGTCTCTTTTCCAAGTTCACTTACTCTCACCGCTCTCCTTCTCCCCAACATTCTCTCTTCGGAAAACCTTTGCAAATCTTCACTTTCAGCTCTACTAGATAGTGATCAGACATCCCTTCACCTGCCCGTCTCAGCACATTAACATCCAAAAGTCTCTCTTTTACACGCCCATCAATTAACACGTAATCCAATAACGACCTCTGACCATCTTTCCTACTCGCATAGTATACTTATGTATATCCATTTTTACACCAGGTATTCCCAATCACTTATCCTGTTTCAGCACAAATCCACAAGCTCTTCACCATTTCCATTTACAACATTTAACACCCCATGTGCACCCATCAAAGCTGCTAGCACATTTACGGTGAAATAAAACACGATAACTTCCCAAGAGCACTTTCGTGCAATAATCTTATCATCAGGGGAGATACAAGAAATATAAGTCACTTGATATACATCGAAGAGACGAAGCTAGAAGGCCATTTGATGAACAAGTGACTATCCGAGTGGAGGTCGGGTGCGTTTAAGTTTGGCATCAAGCTTAGCATAAACTTATTATGTGGACAAGAAGGGGAACTGTTTACAAATTTTATCAACAATAAAGCTACCCAATTTGTATAAACACGAATATTAATGTTACAATTCTTTGTGTATTTAATGATAGGAGATTCAATTGTATTTCTCGTGGTACAGGAGTTAATAACTGAGATGGCATTTCTCCAGTCAATACAGTGGTCATAAATTTTAACATTAAACAAGGCTTTTGATTCGTGTCCTGTTTATTTAGTATATTTATGTTGCTTAAGTCTAATAGAAAAATCCTTACCAGTCTGCCCAACATAAAACCTATCACAATTTCTACATGGTATAGATGTATCCTGCAAAACTTTCTGGTGAGTTCCTGATTAAGATATTCGTTGTAGTATTGTTGTTGCTGAAGGCAACATTTACATTGAAGAATTTAAGCAACATGGGAAGTTAAGTAAGATTATTATTGAAAGGGAGATCTAAAAGGTTCTTGGTGTCAAGGTGAGCTTTGGGTTTAACTCTATAAAATGATTTCTCTGCCAACGTAAGGATTTATCCATGAAAGATCTAGGATACTTTAACTTGGATCCAGTGGAATGAATATAACTTCTCAAACTCATCATCAGTAAACTCTGGACTGCAAATACGTAATGCCCTAAGGAACATAGATTGAAATGATGGTGATTTAACTCTGTCTTGTTGATCTGAGTAATAAGGGATACATAAGCATACATTGGTAGGTTTTCTGTATATGCTAAACTTTTACTTGCTTCCATCCCTTTGGATCATGCAATGAAAAAAAGGTGGCATACCATTATTTTCAGTTTCTATAGTAAATTTGATGGAAGGTACTAAATTGCTAAGTGAGGGGAGAAATATTTGTAGATTTTCATTCGCTGGCCAAACACAAAGAACATCATCTACATACCTAAACCAATTACATTAAGAGGTAAGATATCCTTTAATAACTTTGTTTCATGGAATTCTTTATAAAGGTTACTTAATACAGGTGAAAGAAGGTTACCCATTGCCAAACTAAATTTTTTATCATGATAATCTCCATTAAATTGAAATACTCAATATTTTGTACACAATTTTGGCAGTTCAATAAAACAGACTGAAATAGGTAAATGAATATCATCCAATACATCAAATAAAAACTCTAAGAGGTCATCGACTGGAACTTTTGTGAAAGGAGATGAAATATGAAAGCTAACCAGTTTGAAATCAAAATTGACATTGATATTATTAAGCTTGATAACTGAACCTACATTGTTCATGATATTAGAATTTGATATCTTACCCATTAATGGGCTTAATAAAGAAACTACCCACTTTGAAAATTTATATGTGATTGGACAAGTTTATAAACAATGATATACGTATTACTAAAGCAGATAAGGCTAACACAGTTGTGATTATTGACCAAAGTGATTATTTATATAAAATGAATGATCTAAATGATGACACAACATACTCTAAACTCAGTAAGAATCCGTAGAAGCAGTTAATTTTTATTTCAATAAAGAACTGAAGTTGTTGTTGAAGGGTAATGGTTCTTAATCAGAAGTTTCTCATCTTTGTCCCTTTCATTGCCATATATGTATGGACTTATCAAAACACATAAACTAAATTTTCCAGCAAGACCTATAGTGAGTTCGGTGGGTTCCATCACATATAAATGGTTAGTTTGTTTATTAAGCCCATTACTGGGTAAGATATCAAAGTCTAATATCATGATGAATGTGGCTTTTGTTAACGAGCTGAATGCTAACAGTGTTATTTGTGATTTCAAACTGGTTAGCTTTGATGTTTCATTCACAAACGTTCCAGTTGATGACCTCTTAGAATATTCATTTACTTGTTTCAAAGCCTGTTTTTCTTGAATTGATAAAATTGCGTAAAAAAGATTGCGTATTTCAATTTAATGGAGAATATTATGCTCAAAAGTTTGGTTTGGCAATGAGTAACCCTCTCTCACCTGTATTGAGTAATCTTTATTTGGAATTCTTTGAAATAAAGTTACCAAATTATATCTTACCTTCTAATGCAATTTGGTTTAGGTATGTAGATATGTAGATTTGTCTTTGGCCAACAAATGAAAATGTACAAACATTTCTCCCTTTACTTAACAATTTAGTACCTTCCGTCAACTTTACTCCAGAAATTGAAAGTAATGGTATGTTACCATTTTTAGATTCCATGATCCATAGGGAAGGAAACAAATTTGAATTTAGCATATATAAAAAGCTACCAATGTATGCACATATATCCATTATTATTACTCAGCTCAACATGACAGAGTAAAATTATCATCATTTCAATCTATGTTCCTTAGGGCATTACGTATTTGCAGTCCAGAGTGTATTGATGATGAGTTTGAGAGGATGTATTCATTCTATTGGCTCCAAGTTAAAGTGTCCTAGATCTTTCATGGATAAATCTCATTAAGTTGGCAAAGAAATCATTTTATAGGGTTGAACTCAAAGTCCCCTTGATACCAAGAACCTTTTAGTTCTCCCTTTTTAATAATGATTTTTCTTTACTTCCCATGTTGCTTAAATATTCAAATGTAAATGTTGCCTTCAGCAACAACAAAACTATAAAGAATATCTTAATCAAGAACTCACCAGAAAGTTCTGCAGGATGCATCTATAGGAAATTGTGAAAGTGTTATGTTGAGCAGACTGGTAAGAATCTTCTTTCTGAAAGACTTAAACAACGTGAATGTCGTATAAGAACAGGACGAGAATCAAATGCCTTGTTTAATCATGTTAAAGATTTTGATCATTGTATTGATTGTAGTAATGCCATCTCAGTTATGAACTCTTATAACTCCTGTACCACAAGAAATATCATTGAATCTTTATTATTGAATACGCAAAGAATTATAACATTGATATTAGTGAAGGTCTATACAAATTAGATAGCTTTGTTGTTGATTAAATTTGTAAACAGCTCCCCTTCTCGTCCACATAATAAGTTTATGATATGTTAGTTGCCGGAACTTACCTGACCTCCATTCGGGTAGTCACTTGTTTACCAAATGGCGTCCTAGCTACGTCTCTTCGATGTATATCAACTGAGTGTTGTAATTCATTCCTGTATCTCCCCTGATGATGTGATTATTACACGAAAGTGCACTTGGGAACTTATCATGTTTCATTTCCCCGTGGACTCATAGGAAGTCTTTAAACAGTCTCGTAAGTTTGGACGAAATTTTACCTCAAGGCGAAAAAGCAGATTAGCCCAAAACTTAAAAAGAATTTTGTAGGCGACATTGTGTCGTTTATATATTTCCCATGAAGAATGTTTAAGAGAGGAGAAGTTCCACTTATCTACAGCTCCCTTGGTCAAAGGCTGTGTGAGACTTGCTTGTTGCCTGGCGTCGTTCGGCAGTCGTGTGGAGTTATTTGTTCGTACGTTCAGTGTTCACACGTCAGTCTCTCTACCTCTGAAACAACCGGACCACCCTGGACCATACCTAGCAGGGTATATTCCCACGGAATATAGAAAGATTATTAGATATGTACAACGTTTGTGTTTGATGGCAGGATAGGCTGAACATTCAGTTGTAACCAACCAAAGAATTATGAGTTGTTTAGCGTCATTGTTGTTTTTCTTTCAATAAAATTTAGTTTTGCCATTTTTTCCCCTTAGTGCAAATTAGTTTTATGTGAAAGAATCACAAAATAAAGGCAGGTGAGCGTTAAACGCTTATGTGAGCCTCAAGTTTGCCATATTTGCATACATTCTTTTAAGCCGTTATTGAAATTTTTATTTTTATATCCGTTCCCTCCACATTTACGAAAGGTGAATGTGGCTTTTGTTTGACATTTTGCTCAGTCTGAGAGTATGAAAATGGAATTCTATTTAATTGTAGGCATTATATCATCCACAGCACCACTATATTGATAGAAAAACGAAGCTGTGTTATCTTTATCGCTTATGTCCACTTTATTCTGCTTCCCGGAAGTCTGCAGCAAACTTCAAACGACTCCAATAGCGATATTTCTTTCTGTGCCGAAAGCAAAAGAGGCGAAGATAGAGTACTGAAAATACAGAGGTATCCCAGGGTAACAGATAAGCGTGTGGGGTGAGAGGTCTGACGAAGGTAATACGCACACATCACCAAAAAGTTTTATGTTCCTCCGTTGCCCCTGGCGTGGACTTGAGAGGTAGTCTGTATACAAATGGGTTCCTATGATGCTGCTTATATGCCCTTTGCGTCTCCTATTGACGCCTTGAGCGTGATGATACGACCTTTGAGTACGATGGTACGATATTTGGTACTATGGCGTAAAAACTTGCGATCTAACCCGAAAGGGGTCGGGAGGAAGGTTTTTACCGTCGTGCTCAAGGGTCGTATCGTCGTGCTCAAGGGTTGTACCATTGTGTTCAAGGGTATTTCTTTCGTGTTCAAGGGTCATACTCTCGTGTTCAAGGGCCATACTCTCGTGTTCAAGGGTTGTTATGTCGTACACTAGGACCTTTGTGGCACTGTGTTGGTTCTTAGCCCCCTGGAACTCGCTACGCGTGAGGACAATTGGGTTAAGACTTTAGCAGTGCGAGACGGTAATCATGTCAGACTCCGCCATTTAGAAACCGTCATTATTAATACCTATCCCTCAGCGTCATTGTTTTCGCACCACATTCACATCGGTGTAATGAGGCACCTTACTGTAGCGTCATGTAGCAGTTCAGACCGTAGTGTGATGTTACAAACAGCGTGTCGGCACTCTAGCCCAATAACATGTTTGCATTGTCGGCGGCGAAGGCGTAAATGCAAGGGCGAGGTCTTGATGTCTTTGATGAGGAAGGGGAGTAGAGTGTGGTGATGACAGCCCCCTTGTCTCAGCCGTGATGCCTGGCGGGTGGGCGGAACTGTAGACTGACAGGGTGTAGTAGGGGAAGGGGGCACAAAAGGATTGAGAAAGGGGTGGAACAAAGGGAGAAATGGAGTGTCAAATTGAGGTAAAAGATGTAGGTCATGAAGTTTGTCGTGATATGAGAAAATAGAAGAGGAAAGAAGGTAAAGGAAAACTGGGTTAGAAGGGTATAGAGTACGATGGAAGGGAAGGAGAATTCGGAGGGATAGGAGTAGAGAGGGGAAACGTATGCTATAGGTTTATAATGTAACATGGACAGAGGAAACAGATAGATGCATAGCTCTACAACCTTATTTGACCGAGTCGAATTCAAGACAATCCAGCCTCTCTAACTATTCCAGACTGACTCGGATCTTGATCCAGTTGTCCAATGTCAGTGTTGCTTCTCTTTCCCTTGTATACGGGTATTACTTTGTGTTCTGATCTGATGAGCTGGCTGCTCGCGTCCCTCCGTCATTATCAAGATCATATAATACTCGGCTGGCCACTGCGTCACATGAATTCGAGTGGACCATTGTGAATGATATGTGTTTCTCTCCCGACACCATCATGCTCTGGCACACTTTACCATCATCTTAACGTCTTCTCTTACAGTTACGACGTTCCCCTTTTTTCATAAGACAAGTTTTCCGTTTTCTCTAAAAGTTTTTTAGATTATTTCTCATCTTCCTTCCGTGAGACGTAATCTCTTCACATCTTTTCATTTTAATTTAAGGCTCGAATTTCGTGGGGATTTTTGTCCGTGACTTGAGCCGTCGACTTAAAAAAAAAAAAGAGAGAGAAAGTGATGTTGGGATGGATGAGGCAAGGAGGTGGTAGGGATAAGTTTAAGAGAAGGGAAAGAACCATTTCATCGGGAATTAGATGTAAATGGTAAACAGGGTAAGAGCGGGTACAGGACAGTTTCTAACCCCCAGTCCCGACGGCCTTGGGAAGGAGAGAGAGAGGGAGAGAGGATGAGAGTGCGTGCGTGCAAGCCAATGGATTTACCTGTCGCTGCACGCGACTGTCACACAACTTTCTCAGAGACTAATGGTAAGGACTTGAGCCACACCAGGTGAGGACATTCCTTAAAGAGGGAAGGCAAGTCACCTTAATGTTATGGTCGGCTTGTGTTATTCTCCGGGAGAAGTGGGTCTCTGTGTGTTGGGGGGGGGGGGGGGGTCCGTGGGACGTTATAACGTACGTCGGACATGCGAGGTTACGTCAGTAGACTTGACCCACTGGGTACGCTGTTACGACCCAGGAGCACGACGGTACGACCCCCGAAGAGTCAGTTCGTAAAGTCAGACTATCATGCCAAAGAGACGCAGTATTGTACTCAGGGGTCGTACCGTGGTGCTCCAGGGTCGTACCGTGGTGCTCCAGGGTCGTACCGTCTTGCTCCAGGGTCGTACCGTGGTGCTCCAGAGTCGTACCGTCTTGCTCAAGGGTATAAGCTTAATTATTCAATAAATCTGAGGTTCCATTACCAGTAAGATATGAGTGAAAGAAAATCGGTCGTAATTCAGAGGAAATAGCCACTCCACCTGGGATATTGGTCATAACGAGATCCATGTGATTTATACGTTCATGTTTTAATGTGAAGAGTAAACAACACGTTTGCCTTCAAACCCGTGTGCACACGTAAACACGGACATTAAGTCTTGACGAGGGAGAGCGGGCGGACGCTTACTCGTCCGTATAGACACACGTACACGTACGTATGCTTGCATGCATGTAGTACCTTCGCTCGCAAGCACGTAGGTAGCCTACACACACACACACACACACACACACACACACACACACACCAATCAGCTTTAGGTGAAATTCTGTAATTTGTTGAGATTTTTTTTTTCTCTTTTCGATTGCGAGACGCGTGTAAGGGATTGAGGGGAAAAACTGACAAGTAAAGTTTGGAAAGATATTAGGTGTTGGAAGATGGAGGGAGGTATATGGGCGTGGTTTGTAGGGGATGTGAATATTAAGTGCAGTGGTTGTTTTGTGTAGTTAGTAGTGGATGGTATGAGCAACAAGTGGAATGGGTAGTGAGTGATGTGGTTTGTGAATGTAATGAGTCTTGTGAGTTCAGAATGGTATGGGAGAATTGAGAAGTGAATGGAAATGGGTTGGTGAGGGTATTTTATGGAGTAGGCTGTTTCGCTGGAGACTGGAGTGGATGGTGGATGGCAGGGATAATGGACGCAATAGAACGCTTGGAATGGAGAGTGAAAGTTTGCATGGTTATGGGAAAGGTATGATGTTGTGTAGGTGGTAGATGGAATAACTGGTGGGAGATGCTTTGTGGTCCCATCTTAGCAATAGGAACAGAGTAATGCTCTATTTTTTAAAGAGATAATGATTGTAAGAAATGGAGGAAGCCGATGGTTTAAGAACTCGAGTAGAAAAAGAAAATGAATATGATTTAGATAAGAATAGCACATAAAGTCAGTCATTGTCATGACTCGTAGAACTATGAGAGACTGAGCTCCGATATTGAAGGGAGTAAGATAAGGTACGAAGCGTTCTGCTGTGAAATGAAATTGAAGCCTATGAAACATGAGGTAGATTAAACTTAATATAGAAACAATTAATACATTACGAAATATCAGGGAGAGGGTAGAACTGGGAGCTTAAGAAAGTAGAAGTGTTTGTGAGGCAGTGGACGAGATGGTGGCTCAAGAGCCTAAGGAAAGGAGAAAGAAGAGAATGAAGACTAGAAGGTGTCTTGGGGTCATATGATAATGATGATGATAATGATAATGATTATAATAATGATAATTATGATAATGATAATAATAATAATACTAATAATATTATATAATTATGTAGCAAATACGAGGCAACCATAATAAGGTTATGATATTACCCGTACAATATTTAGATAGACAGATGAACGTAGGAACAGATAATTACATTTCATGGCCAGGGAGAAGGTTTCACGTTAATAAGTCTTGCCTGTCGTCGTAAGGAAATGATGAAATACTGAAATTTTTTTTATACAGAATCGCGTAATGATCAGAAATTAATCACACCGACTTGGTTATTACGTCGGTGGCAGGGAAGAAAGACTAGTTAGAATTCAGCATTATGATGAGATATTATGTGTATGGTACAACAGTGGCTACCCACCATACTGAGTCTCTTTCCACCAATCTGGCTTGTGTGTGTGTGTGTGTGTGTGTGTGTGTGTGTGTGTGTGTGTGTGTGTGTGTGCCCTTAACAGTGAAAATAGGGTACATGTATGTAAGGTTAAGACACGGGGCAACACTTGTATAAAACTCTATCACCGTAATACGAATAGTGATCAAAGAGCAATTTGCTCATAAGTAGTTATACACGCAAGCATCATCATACAAGTTCTTTGTCCTCGGCATACATCAGAACCTCCTGAATATTAAGTAGATGTTATCTTTCTCAAGAGTATCTGTGAGTGTGAGGGTATTGCAGAATTAACAACAGACCGACTGTAAGACACACACTCACTATGTGAATACCGCATCAACAATAACAAGCAGTTCTCTCAGATAGAAAAATTGAAAAGCAAAGTTTTCGTAAAGAACAATAGGAATATTGATCTGTGACGAGAAGGCCACAGGGAGCGTGAAGATAATGCGAGAGGATCATAACCTCCGGGGAATTAGCGGAAGGAAAAAAGATATTGTAAACAAACTTTCGTATTGGAAGAGAGAAGTTGAACTTGTTAATTACTGGCTGGGTTCTGTGTTGGTTGAAATTCTCGAGGAACTTGGGGCAACTGCCTCCTACGATTCCATTTTTTTTTTTTCATCATTTTTGTAAAAAAGTTTTTTCCTGACATTGTACTGTATAAGAGCAAGTAACAAGATGTGGAAAAGCTTTGTGTCAGTGATTCCTAACCTTGTGTGTGTGTGTGTGTGTTGTGTGTGTGTGTGTGTTTAGAAGACACGGTAGGTCATTGTTGTGAGTACACAAATTATGATGAACTTCGATACCAGCCCAGGTAAACAATGAGAGGGGATATTCCATCATCCTAATTGGTTTGCTGTGGAATAACTCTTATTTTTTTTTATGGACACAACAGCCACAAGTTTATTAGAGGTTCACAGAAAAACTTTTTGTAGGAAATTCCACAAAACTCTCAAAAAGTAAAAGAACATTTGTTTTATTCCCTCATCTTAAGACTTATGTTGTCCCACTCTCGTAATCAGTCCCACTCAAATACATAAACTATATATTGCGAAGATTTATTGTGCAATAATTATCATGTTGGAAAGCTGTATTTACGAGCAGGAAGAGGGGGGAAAAAAGCTTCTTTTATGTTTAATTTACTTTTTATCTTAGAAATAACAGCGAAATACATAATTTTCCACTCCAACATTTCACACTGAAGCGAATATGTTTTTCTCCTAAGGTATACGTTATACTGGTCCTCCACTGGTAAAATATGTATATCCTTTCTTCGTTTTTTGTCCCTGAGTATCACGGTTGTAAGTGGCATGAAATGTGTATTATAACTTCCGTACATGTGAGTTATTGTTTCCTTTTAGTGTTCCATTTTCTTGTCCGTTAGACTTTCCGTTTTCTGTATATCATCCCCCCCCCCCTCCAACCAGTCCAGACTTCGTTTCTTGACGGTCCTTTTACCTTTATCTTTCTGTCAGCCTTCCCGTTTTCCTGCAGCGTTTGCCTTACACGTTGGTTAGATTTTCCGTTTATCGGATGTGTTTACTTATTTCTTTTGCCAGACTTATTTTCATGTGTTTGCATTTCCCGGTTATCAATCTTTTTTTTTTTTTTGTCTTCAACAAAGTTCACCATTCCTTGTCCGTAAGACATATTTGTTTTATACTTAACTCAAGTTCCGTCTGATTAATATCGACCATACTTTTTTTTTTTTTTTGGTACTCGCCAGTCGAAAGAAGACCCTGGTATCAATTCTTTAGGGTCTTATATATCTGTCCGTTTGATGGTAGAGCGAAGCTAGGAAGCTATATGGTAAACATGCATGTTTACCAAATGGCGTTAGCGAGGAAGCGTTAAGAACAGAGGACTTGGCCTTTGAGGAAATATCCTCACCTGGCTCCCTTCTCTGTTCCATCTTTTGGAAAATTAGAAAAAAAAAAAAACGAGAGGGGAGGATTTCCAGCCACCCGCTCCCTTCCCTTTTAGTCGCCTTCTACGACACGCAGGGAATACGTGGGAAGTATTCTTTCATCCCTATCCCCAGGGTTTTATATATATATATATATATATATATATATATATATATATATATATATATATATATATATATATATATATATATCATACAAACCTCCAACAGCCAGGATCGAACCCGGGACCCCTTTGCAACAGGCGGGGCGATCATAGCCTGGCGGTAGCGCTCCCACCTGTTGCACAGGGGTCCCGGGTTCGATCGTGGCTGTTGGAGGTTTGTATGTTCGTATGTGTGTGTGTATATATATATATATATATATATATATATATATATATATATATATATATATATATATATATATATATATATATATATTTCTTTTCTTCTTTCAAACTATTCGCCATTTCCCGCGTTAGCGAGGTAGCGTTAAGAACAGAGGACTGGGCCTTTTTTGGAATATCCTCACCTGGCCCCCTATGTTCCTTCTTTTGGAAAATTAAAAAAAAAAACGAGAGGGGAGGATTTCCAGCCCCCCGCTCCCTACCCTTTTAGTCGCCTTCTACGAGACGCAGGGAATACGTGGGAAGTATTCTTAATCCCTTATCCCCAGGGATAATATATATATATATATATATATATATATATATATATATATATATATATATATATATATATATATATATATATATATATATATAACGTTGGAGGCTTCGGCCACGGACAACTGTCCATATCAAAACCGGACTTTATATGAAATAGAGATTAATGAAAGGGAGAGAGGAGAGACAAGGGAAAGTATTTATGAATTTTGCAGGAAGTGAATAACCTCTGTCTTAAAATATGCCAGGTCCTTGTTGTTGGGAAAGACAAGAGAGGGTAGAGAGTCCAAAGCCCACTCTTGAGTTGCGCACGGCCACATAGTAATCATATGATACAACAACTTACTGAATACTGCGTGGTCTAGTTATTGGTGGAGGCACATGCAGCTAGCTCTTGGGAGCACAATCCAAAGTAATACCTACGGGAGAGGGAAAGTGAACGAATATTGCGGCGTAGGGCAAGCGGGTCAAGTGTTGAAGTTAGTCTGAGGCAGTTTGTAAGTCGGTCCGCTTTCGACTTTGTCAAGTAAAGATGCAGCAGAGTTGAACCATCGCAGATGCGAGTGCAATACTCCATACAAGGATGGGTTAATCCTTTGTATAACGGAGCAACCGTTTGGAGGAAAAGAAATTTCGATATCTAAACAGAACACCCAGTTTCTTGGAGGCATACTCAGCTATTCCCGTAATGTGGGGTTTTCCAAGATAGAGTGGATGTTACGGTAATACCAAGTATGTTCCGAGTCAAAAAGCGGAATTATAGAACCGTCACTAGAGAGAAGAAAGTTGAAAGGAATTTTCAATTGAGAGATGGGTTGAAACTGGGTCTTGGAAGCATTAAACTTTCACTAGATTTCGCTTACTCCACTGAGCTATCCTGTCCGAGTTTATTGAAGAAGTTATGTCGAGACAAGATGCAGACTGAGTTAGAGAAGGAGCAGATGTGAAGGATATGAAGGAATGCAGTGTTGAATCGTCAGCGTATGAGTGCAGTTGGTTATTTGTGAAAGAAAGGAAGTCGTTGATAAAAAGGAGAAAACGTTTAGGAGACAGGACAGGACCTTGAGGGACACCGCTGTTGATGGAGAAATGGGAGAGACGGAAATACATAGGCCATAGAGGAAGCTAGGTATGGGGGAGCAACGTGAGGGACGGAAGCCAGAAGGGAGTTGGAGAGACCAAGATGCCGCACACTGTTTTAAGCTTTGAATGTGTAAAGGATTCTCCAGAATCTTTAAGGGAAGTTGACCATGCTGATGATCAGAGAGAAGACTGAGGTTTAATATGTCTGAGGATATGGGAATTTTGTCTATGTGTGTGTGTATATATATATATATATATATATATATATATATATATATATATATATATATATATATATATCTTTCTTTTTCTTTCGTACTATTCGCCATTTCCCGCATTAGCGAGGTAGCGTTATCAACAGAGGACTGGGCCTCAGAGGGAATATCCTCACCTGGCCCCCCTCTCTGTTCCTTCCTTTGGAAGATTAAAAAAAAAAAAAAAACGAGAGGGGAGGATTTCCAGCCACCCGCTCCCTCCCCTTTTAGTCGCCTTCTACGACACGCAGGGAATACGTGGGAAGTATTCTTTCTCCCCTATCCCCAGGAATATATATATATGTCGCTACCTCGCAAACGCGGGAGACAGCGACAAAGCAAAATAAATGAATAAAATATAGATATATATATGTGTGTGTGTGAGATACTATAAGTAGCTTTGCATGAAGTTGTTACTTGAAGAAATTATAACGTTTGTGCGACTAGGAAGTGAGGAGGGTGAGTGCTATCAGACAAAGGTAGGTTTGCGTGAGGGGTGTTTAACGTCAACTTGGCTGTTTAATCTGTGATACGAATGGTTTGTTAAGGAGTTTAATTTGAGGGTTAAAGAGAGGGGCAGATTTGCAGTTTATTTGAGGTGGGCAAACCTGAGAAATAAGTAATTTTTTGTTTGTTAATTACACAGCTTTGGTGGCAGATTCGAGTGAGAAACTGCAGAAGCTGGTTCTAGTTTTAAGGAGAGTGTGTCAAATGAGAAAATTAAGTTAGCGTGAATGAATATATTTCATAAAGCTTAGGAGGTTAGAGAGACAAGTTAGTTGGATTGTGAGTTCGAATGGAGACAGATTTCCGGGTAGTGGACCTGGCAGCGAATAAAACCATGATGGGGGCAAAAATAAGCCATAAGATAGGTAAGGGTGCATTGAGTAACGTGTAGAAAGGTCACAGTATGTGAGGGCAAAGACGGGTATGTTTGATGGTGTAGTAGTCCCGACGGTGTTGATTAGATGCGGAAATGAGCTTTAGATGGAAAAGCACGGAAGAGGTTGGATGTGTTGAAATATGAATATTGTAGGTAATATATAGTGTTAAGTGAGGAAAAGAGAGAAAGTGTGGAAGTAAAAAGACTACATTTGAAAGAGCTAAACAGTGTGTGCTGAAACGCTGTTGGACATATAGAGAGGATTATTGAGGCGAGGCTGCCTAAGAGGATATACATGTCGGAAGTGGAGGGAAGAAGGAAAAATTGAGGAGGAGGTAGAAGGATGGAGTGAAAGATGCTTTGAGGGTTTGGGGCCTGAACATGCCAGAGGGTATGAAGCGTGCATGGGACAAGGCGAATTGGAGCCGTGTGGTATAATGATGGCGACTTACTGTCAGTAATGTGAACCACGGTATGTGAGAGCGGTCAGTGGGGGTAGGAGGATATCTGGTTTTAGTGCATTAAACATGAAGGAATGAAGCCGCTTTTCGCCATTTTGTGTTCCGAGCGCTTCCTCACTCTGCGGGAACCAGCGAACAAATAAAGGCAGGAAGTATGAATTATGTACATGTATATGTCTGTGTATGTTCTTATATATATATGTATATATATGTGCGTGTGTGGGCGTGTATGTATTTACATCTGTACGTGAGTGGGTTGAGCCATTCCTTTGTCTTTTTCCTTGTGCTACCTCCCGCGAGAGACAGCGACGAAGTATAATAAATATAAAGAATATATATATATATATATATATATATATATATATATATATATATATATATATATATATATATATATATATATATATAATTCAATACTGACAGATACGTTTTCCTTTTTCTTATTTTCCTGGGAGGGAAAAGTGGAAATGATTTCTTCAAACTTTCAAGCTGTCAGTACTGAAGCCAGTTCATTTTGCCACTGACCTGTACGTACCTTTTGTTCTCCCAGTATAACAATATGGCTTTCTTGGATGATTTTTTTTTCTATTTAGTATGCTAAGTGTCTGGAAAGCATCGGCTCTCGCATAATAGAGCAAATGAAACCTGGATGTCATTGCTATGTTGGTTAGGGTATTCTGGTCACGTCGAGTGGGAGACATTGGCCAATTAACACATTGTAGGATATGAGTGCTAGTTCAGAGAAAACTAGCTGGCTCGGGGATCATTAGCTGGCTCGAAGAATTATATCCAGGTTCAAGAGTCATTAGGTGGTTCGAAGAATCGTTTCTAGTTTCAAAGATCATTAGCAGGCTTGAGGTATCATTGACAGGTTCATGGATATATATATATATATATATATATATATATATATATATATATATATATATATATATATATATATATATATGAAAGCTGTATTCCACGCAGTCATATTGAAAGATACTTGATCATTGATTTTCTACCACCATTAATCTGTTGAATTAATGGTTCCCCATGATTTCCAGTTTCCCACATTACTGACTAGATGTATAGATATTATGTCCTTACGATATATCATGGCTATGTAAAGCCATTATCTCCCTGTAATATAGGATATGATGATCACGTGAATTAAAGATAACGTGGCTGTTTGAAATTAGATATTATAGGCAAATGAACACGAACATTATGATATGACGGCCACGTGAAGTCGAATATTACGGTCATGTAAAGTCGGATTTTATTTGGTCATAAAGATCTGGATATTTTGGCCATTCAGAGGTGAATGCTAGAGCCACGTAAAGCAAGATGTAACCGTGTGAACAAGGATTCGCTGACCCCAGGTGAAATTGAAGAGATTCTTATGTCAAAGATATTACCAGGTGTAGAGGGAACAGTTCTTTACGTACTTGACTTAGTTTTTCACTTCAGTGTTTCAGGCAGGCTCCGTAAGTCTTGCCATTTGGACGAGTATTCACTCTCCTTCCACTGCCTGAAGAATACCCTCGTGCCCTTGAGATCTTCGAGTGATGTGATGGGTAGATTATGTTCCCCTTGATCTCTCTCACAGTCGTTTTTGCTTTTTCCTTGTGAGCCGTTTCCTTTACGTATCCCCTGTGTGGTAGATAAACCCCAGCGGCAGTTTTCGCTGTAGAAGTAATGTTTGTGGCACTTCCTCTCTGATGAACACTAAGTCGTGAGCCTTCTGTGAATTCCTGTTTGGTAAAAGCAGATTCACTCATGGTCTTTACCTCTGGTTTGATATATATATATATATATATATATATATATATATATATATATATATATATATATATATATATATATATATATATATATAATCGTTATTACATTAATATCGATGGGGAAGTAGGTTCTTCATTTAAATGTATAACTCTGTATCATGTTGTATTGGTATCTTGTGCTGGTGAGATGACGAGAAACGAGAGTTCAATAATATTTGTAACTGGCACGTGTGTGCAGTCGGATCCCAAGGTTTGAATGCGTTTAAATCATATCTTTGAAGAAATAATGAAGAAATGATATGTTCATATCGGTTATTTTTTTTTTCAATTAGGAAAAGTATATATATGATATGAAAATATAAAATGTGTATCTTTTTTTAAAAAGAAAATGTTTCAATAATTCACAAGAGATATGTTTTGGGTCAGTTCCCGAAGTATTCGGGCAAGACTCTACATCTTGCTGGAGACCTTCCCTGACAACAGGGAGGAGGCAGGCGACGCGTGATATAATTTCCAATACGGTCAAAGGGTAAGGTTCGGTCAGGCGGATAGATTTAACTCACGTTAGACACGCTAAGGATGACGGGTGAGTTAGATGCTAGCTAAGGTATAGGGAGGTTAGATCTTAGGTTAGCAAAGGGTCGGGATCGGTTTAGATTTGGTTTGGTTTAATGACGTGAAAATGACGTCTAAGTATCATTTAAGATGGGTCAGCATCTTCATTGGCATGTTAGCAGAAAGACGTGTACTGATCAGGTTAGTCTGGTGGCTTTGGTCGCGGCGATGGAAGGGAGAAAGGAGATCGGTTGGCAGACATTAGTTTGTTAAGTAGTAAGCAAATACAGTAGACAGGTGCTGAGTTGTCAGATGAACTCAACAGTTGCTTGCATACCCAAAGTTATAAGGCTTTTTAAGACCTCTTGGACTTACGAAGGAAATTCGAAGTACGAAGCAAATTTGAAGATATTAAAACTTTTGAGAGAGTTTTTTAAACATGGCCCACGTTAGTAGAATTACAGTTCTATGGATTGAACCCAGAGTTGTTAACAACTACTTAGAATTATCAAAGAGGCCTGGTTATTGAAACGATAGGGAAATTATCAAACTCAGAGCTAGAATTATTAAACACACCCAGTTACTGATTAACAGAAAATTATCAAAGAATTTGTTAAAACCACTTAGAATTATGAAAGTTACCTGTTACTGAAACCACATAGAATAGATAAACCCAAAGTTGATAAGATCACCTAAAACAATCAGAGTAGAAGGCATTAGAGCCACGTAACATTATTAGGATAAACCAAAACTCATCAATATCCTTCGTGGAATGATTAAAATTAGTGGAAATTATTAAAATGTTGAGACTTGTTCAACAAGACCCAAGTTGTTAAAACCAGAGAATTATTAGACTGGCCCCAAGTTACTAAAACCACAGACAACTTAAATAAACCCGGGTTTAAAAGACGCACGCAAGAGCATTAGAGAAATCCCAAGCTGAGGCCACATGCTCGGAAAGTATACATATTTTTGGGGGAAAAAATATGTAGATAAACACGGGGGGGGAGAGAGAGAGAGAGAGAGAGAGAGAGAGAGAGAGAGAGAGAGAGAGAGAGAGAGAGAGAGAGAGAGAGAGTTAGGTGCACAGGAACACCAGGCTTTAGGTAAGGGAAGAAAAATTACAGGTGTCCAGAGTAATATTGAAAGGTGTAGGTGACCAAAGTGACTTGAAATACCGGTGGGTGGGTGGGTGACGAAGTAGTCAGGTTCGTCTGAAGGTTACCCTTGTGTGTGTGGAAGTGGTTCGATGCGTTAGAAAAATGACTTATTTTGTGAGGGGAATATTCATTCTCGTGAAGGATGTTATATAAATGTGGGAAGGATTCTAGTGTGTGTGTGTGTGTGTGTGTGTGTGTGTGTGTGTGTGTGTGTTTGGGCACCAGGGATTTTAAATGTAAAAGTTGGTAGTGCTTAGACAGAGTTTCACGATAGGACCCTTGAACACGACAGGACGACCCTCCAACATACTCTTACGACCCTTGAACACGATGGTACGTCCCTCCAACACGTTGTTACGACCCTTGAACACGATGGTACGACCCTCCAACACGTTGTTACGACCCTTGAACACGATGGTACGTCCCTCCAACACGTTGTTACGACCCTTGAAGACGATGGTACGTCCCTCCAACACGTTGTTACGACCCTTGAACACGACGGTACGACGTTTGGGTATGGCAGACTGGTCTATGACTGGACCCTCAAGGGTGAGGTGGGAAATTACACCATCTTACGTAAAAGTCGTACCGTCGTGCTCATAGTGCTGTACCCTCGTGACCAGAGTGCCGTACCGTCGTACCCAGAATTTCGTACGGTCGTGCTCGGAGGGATGAACCATCGTACCGTCGTGCTCAGAGTGTCGTACCGTCGTGCTCAGAGTGTCGTACCGTCGTGCTCATTGTCGTACCGTTGTGCTCAGAGTGTCGTACCGTTGTGCTCAGAGTGTCGTACCGTCGTGCTCAGAGCGTCGCACCGTCGTGCTCAGAGTGTCGTACCGTCGTGCTCAGAGAGTCGTGCCGTCGTGCTTAAAGAGCGGAAGGACCGCGTCTAGAAATGCGATCTGTGGTATGATTCTTATCGTCCTGCCATGACTGATTGTGTGTGTGGGATATTCTGTCATCATCACTTCTTGAACATTGAACATACAGTTCCCCCCTACACACACACACACACACACACACACACACACACACACACAGCATGATTCTAACCGTTACCAACTACTGTGTTGAAGCTTGAAACGCAGTCTTGCAAGTCTGTGTCTGGCTCTGTGTACGTCTGTGTGTCTGGCTGTATGTACGTCTGTGTGTCTGGGTGTGTGTACGTCTGTGTGTCTGGTTGTGTTACGTCTGTGTGTCTGGCTGTATGTACGTCTGTGTGTCTAGCTGTATGTACGTCTGTGTGTCTTGTTGTATGTACGTCTGTGTGTCTGGTTGTGTGTACGTCTGTGTGTCTGGCTGTATGTACGTCTGTGTGTCTAGCTGTATGTACGTTTGTGTGTCTGGTTGTGTGTACGTCTGTGTGTCTGGCTGTGTGTACGTCTGTGTCTCTGGCTGTGTGTACGTCTGTGTGTTTGGCTGTATGTACGCCTATGTGTCTGGTTGTATGTACGTCTGTGTGTCTGGTTGTGTGTACATCTGTGTGTCTGGCTGTATGTACGGTTGTGTGTCTCGCTGTATGTACGTCTGTGTGTCTGGTTGTGTGTACGTCTGTGTGTCTGGCTGTATGTACGTCTGTGTGTCTGGTTGTATGTACGTCTGTGTGTCTGGTTGTGTGTACGTCTGTGTGTCTGGTTGTGTGTACGTCTGTGTGTCTGGTTGTGTGTACGTCTGTGTGTCTGGTTGTGTACGTCTGTGTGTTTGGCTGTATGTACGTCTGTGTGTCTGGTTGTGTGTACGTCTGTGTGTCTGGCTGTATGAACGGTTGTGTGTCTGGCTGTATGTACGTTTGTGTGTCTGGCTCTGTGTACATCTGTGTCTGGTTGTGTGTACGTCTGTGTGTCTGGATGTATGTACGGTTGTGTGTCTGGCTGTGTGTACGTTTGTGTGTCTGGCTGTGTGTACGTTTGTGTGTCTGGCTGTGTGTACATTTGTGTGTCTGGCTGTGTGTACATTTGTGTGTCTGGCTGTGTGTACATTTGTGTGTCTGGCTGTGTGTACGTTTGTGTGTCTGGCTGTATGTACGTTTGTATGTCTGGTTGTGTGTACGTCTGTGTGTCTGGTTGTGTGTACGTCTGTGTGTCTGGTTGTATGTACGTCTGTGTGTTTGGCTGTATGTACGTCTGTGTGTTTGGTTGTGTGTATGTCTGTGTGTCTGGTTGTGTGTACGTCTGTGTGTCTGGTTGTGTGTACGTCTGTGTGTCTGGTTGTATGTACGTCTGTGTGTCTGGTTGTGTGTACGTCTGTGTGTCTGGTTGTGTGTACGTCTGTGTGTCTGGTTGTGTGTACGTCTGTGTGTCTGGTTGTGTGTACGTCTGTGTGTCTGGTTCTGTGTACGTCTGTGTGTCTGGTTGTATGTATGTACGTCTGTGTGTTTGGTTGTATGTACGTCTGTGTGTTTGGCTGTATGTACGTCTGTGTGTCTGGTTGTGTGTACGTCTGTGTGTCTGGTTGTATGTACGTCTGTGTGTCTGGTTGTGTGTACGTCTTTGTGTCTTGTTGTATGTACGTCTGTGTGTCTGGTTGTGTGTACGTCTGTGTCTGGTTGTATGTACGTCTGTGTGTCTGGTTGTGTGTACGTCTTTGTGTCTTGTTGTATGTACGTCTGTGTGTCTGGTTGTGTGTACGTCTGTGTGTCTGGTTGTGTGTACGTCTGTGTGTCTGGTTGTATGTACGTCTGTGTGTCTGGTTGTGTGTACGTCTGTGTGTCTGGTTGTATGTACGTCTGTGTGTCTGGTTGTGTGTACGTCTTTGTGTCTTGTTGTATGTACGTCTGTGTGTCTGGCTGTGTGTACGTCTGTGTGTCTGGTTGTGTGTACGTCTGTGTGTCTGGCTGTGTGTACGTCTGTGTGTCTGGTTGTGCGTACGTCTGTGTGTCTGGCTGTGTGTACGTCTGTGTGTCTGGTTGTGTGTACGTCTGTGTGTCTGGTTGTGTGTACGTCTGTGTGTCTGGTTGTGTGTACGTCTGTGTGTCTGGTTGTGTGTACGTCTGTGTGTCTGGTTGTGCGTACGTCTGTGTGTCTGGTTGTGTGTACGTCTGTGTGTCTGGTTGTGTGTACGTCTGTGTGTCTGGTTGTGCGTACGTCTGTGTGTCTGGTTGTGCGTACGTCTGTGTGTCTGGTTGTGTGTACGTCTGTGTGTCTGGTTGTGTGTACGTCTGTGTGTCTTGTGTGTACGTCTGTGTCTGGCTGTGCGTACGTCTGTGTGTGTCTCAGTACAATCTTGTCAGCTTGGTAACTCACAGGACACTGCGCCCTCTGGGGAGGTGACCTACTGACTCGATTCTGGGTCTCGTAATTGCATGAATTTACATATTGATGAGGGAAAGACGGATAATTTTTTGTATGAGTTTTAACTCAGAAGTGCTCAGTGATGGGAAGTCCATATTTATAATTTATGTATATAAGGCAAAGTAGAAAAAAAAAAATCATGGCATACAGAATGATGGTAAATTGCAGTGCTCCTTCGCCTTTTTTTTTAGTGGGGGGGAAGGGGGAATTTATACTCCGCTCTTGGCAAATCCTATTGTAAAGTAAGGACCTCTCGTTTATATATATGTTTTTATTTATTTACACACATGACGTATGGTGACACAGCATCTTAGGGATTAAGAAAGTATATATGATTTTTCATGATACTTTGAGTAATGATATAGAGCTGAGGTATGTGAAAAAAGTACTTCAGCGAAGCGAGAAACAGATGTAGTGTAAAAACATGAATGAATGATAAGACGTAGTTTTAAGAATGAACCTTGAACTGTGCAATGTAAACCAGTTACTTGTCCGTAGAAAGATTGATTTGGATCAGAGAACTGCGTGAAAAGATTGGATCAGGTCATAGAACTGCATTAAATGATTGGGCCATATCAGAGAACTGGGAAAAGGAAATTAGATTAGGTAAGACACCTGCAATCAAGGTTTGGATCAGGTCAAAGAACTACTTAAGAGATTAGATCAGATTAATGAACTAGAGCATAGGATTGAATCAGACCGAATTGCATTAAAAGATTAAATTACACCAAAGAACTGCCTTAAATGATTGGATCACATCTCAGAAATGCCTTTAAAAGATTGGACCAGGTCAGAGAACTTTCTTAAAAGGTTAGATTTTGCTTTGTATATAAATTTTGTAGAAGATTTATAACATTATCGAAATATCGAATTCAAAAGTTTGAAATTTAGTTTTTCTACATCCATAGTTTAAGTGTACTTTACAACTGAAGGTATTGCTAGTATAAATCCTTTAGGTATACCTCGTCACTCTCTTGACTCGTAACCCATTTTCTTTAGCACCATAACTCAAGAAAAAGTTCATGATAGAAACTTTACGCTTACCCCATCATTACTCCCATATGAAGGTGATGAACTGATTATGCTTCGGGGCAGATAATTACATAATTTGCATATATTGATAGGGAGGAAAAAAAGATGATTTTGATAGTGCTATAACCATAGAGCGCTGAATAATGGTAATAAGTTCATACGTTTATATCGGGCAGATATTATGGCATACAAATTTAAGAACAAAATGAAGAACATAAGAGCTTTTTTTTTTATCATTTCCTTGTTGTTTCCTGCATTTAACTTGTAGCGGCACATCACGTAGCGTTAGTGCCTTTTTCTAATTCCTGGAATCTCTTTAACAACTGCCAGAATGATATTCTACTGAAATTATGATTTTTTTTCATGTTTTCATCTGTTAGTTAATCATCTTGGTTATCTTTGACATTGATTTGTTTTCATTTTTTTTCTAATATTCAAACCCACTCAAAAGGTCTTGAGTTCGAATCCTGGCTGCTATAGGGAATTATAATATATATATATATATATATATATATATATATATATATATATATATATATATATATATGCTTGTGGCATGAGAAGAGTGGGAGGTGGGTTGATTAGAAAGGGTAGTGAGTGGTGGGATGAAGAAGTAAGAGTATTAGTGAAAGAGAAGAGAGAGGCATTTGGACGATTTTTGCAAGGAAAAAATGAAATTGAGTGGGAGACGTATAAAAGAAAGAGACAGGAGGTCAAGAGAAAGGTGCAAGAGGTGAAAAAAAGGGCAAATGAGAGTTGAGGTGAGAGAGTATCATTAAATTTTAGGGAGAATAAAAAGATGTTCTGGAAGGAGGTAAATAAAGTGCGTAAGACAAGGGAGCAAATGGGAACTTCAGTGAAGGGCGCAAATGGGGAGGTGATAACAAGTAGTGGTGATGTGAGAAGGAGATGGAGTGAGTATTTTGAAGGTTTGTTGAATGTGTTTAATGATAGAGTGGCAGATATAGGGTGTTTTGGTCGAGGTGGTGTGCAAAGTGCGAGGGTTAGGGAAAATGAGTTGGTAAACCTCTAGAGAAGAGGTAGTAAAAGCTTTGCGGAAGATGAAAGCCGGCAAGGCAGCAGGTTTGGATGGTATTGCAGTGGAATTTATTAAAAAAGGGGGTGACTGTATTGTTGACTGGTTGGTAAGGTTATTTAATGTATGTATGACTCATGGTGAGGTGCCTGAGGATTGGCGGAATGCGTGCATAGTGCCATTGTACAAAGGCAAAGGGGATAAGAGTGAGTGCTCAAATTACAGAGGTATAAGTTTGTTGAGTATTCCTGGCAAATTATATGGGAGGGTATTGATTGAGAGGGTGAAGGCATGTACAGAGCATCAGATTGGGGAAGAGCAGTGTGGTTTCAGAAGTGGTAGAGGATGTGTGGATCAGGTGTTTGCTTTGAAGAATGTATGTGAGAAATACTTAGAAAAGCAAATGGATTTGTATGTAGCATTTATGGATCTGGAGAAGGCATATGATAGAGTTGATAGAGATGCTCTGTGGAAGGTATTAAGAATATATGGTGTGGGAGGCAAGTTGTTAGAAGCAGTGAAAAGTTTTTATCGAGGATGTAAGGCATGTGTGCGTGTAGGAAGAGAGGAAAGTGATTGGTTCTCAGTGAATGTAGGTTTGCGGCAGGGGTGTGTGATGTCTCCATGGTTGTTTAATTTGTTTATGGATGGGGTTGTTAGGGAGGTGAATGCAAGAGTTTTGGAAAGAGGGGCAAGTATGAAGTCTGTTGGGGATGAGAGAGCTTGGGAAGTAAGTCAGTTGTTGTTCGCTGATGATACAGCGCTGGTGGCTGATTCATGTGAGAAACTGCAGAAGCTGGTGACTGTGTTTGGTAAAGTGTGTGAAAGAAGAAAGGTAAGAGTAAATGTGAATAAGAGCAAGGTTATTAGGTACAGTAGGGTTGAGGGTCAGTTCAATTGGGAGGTGAGTTTGAATGGAGAAAAACTGGAGGAAGTGAAGTGTTTTAGATATCTGGGAGTGGATCTGGCAACGGATGGAACCATGGAAGCGGAAGTGGATCATAGGGTGGGGGAGGGAGCGAAAATTCTGGGAGCCTTGAAGAATGTGTGGAAGTCGAGAACATTATCTCGGAAAGCAAAAATGGGTATGTTTGAAGGAATAGTGGTTCCAACAATGTTGTATGGTTGCGAGGCGTGGAGTATGGATAGAGTTGTGCGCAGGAGGATGGATGTGCTGGAAATGAGATGTTTGAGGACAATGTGTGGTGTGAGGTGGTTTGATCGAGTAAGTAACGTAAGGGTAAGAGAGATGTGTGGAAATAAAAAGAGCGTGGTTGAGAGAGCAGAAGAGGGTGTTTTGAAATGGTTTGGTCACATGGAGAGAATGAGTGAGGAAAGATTGACCAAGAGGATATATGTGTCGGAGGTGGAGGGAACGAGGAAAAGAGGGAGACCAAATTGGAGGTGGAAAGATGGAGTGAAAAAGATTTTGTGTGATCGGGGCTTGAACATGCAGGAGGGTGAAAGGAGGGCAAAGAATAGAGTGAATTGGAGCGATGTGGTATACCGGGGTTGACGTGCTGTCAGTGGATTGAATCAAGGCATGTGTATGGGGGTGGGTTGGGCCATTTCTTTCGTCTGTTTCCTTGCGCTACCTCGCATACGCGGGAGACAGCGACAAAGCAAAAAAAAAAAAAAAAAAAATATATATATATATATATATATATAATATATATATATATATATATATATATATATATATATATATATATATATATATATATATATATATATATATATATATAATCCCTGGGATAGGGGAGAAAGAATACTTCCCACGTATTCCCTGCGTGTCGTAGAAGGCGACTAAAAGGGGAGGGAGCGGGTGGCTGGAAATCCTCCCCTCTCTTGTTTTTTTTTTCTTAATTTTCCAAAAGAAGGAACAGAGAAGGGGGTCAGGTGAGGATATTCCCTCTAAGGCCCAGTTCTCTGTTCTTAACGCTACCTCGCTTACGCGGGAAATGGCAAATAGTATATATATATATATATATATATATATATATATATATATATATATATATATATATATATATATATATATATATATGTACAAAGGCAAAGGGGATAAAAGTGAGTGCTCAAATTACAGAGGTATAAGTTTGTTGAGTATTCCCGGTAAATTATATGGGAGGGTATTGATTGAGAGGGTGAAGGCATGTACAGAGCATCAGATTGAGGAAGAGCAGTGTGGTTTCAGAAGTGGTAGAGGATGTGTGGATCAGGTGTTTGCTTTGAAGAATGTATGTGAGACATACTTAGAAAAGCAAAGGGATTTGTATGTAGCATTTATGGATCTGGAGAAGGCATATAATCGAATTGATAGAGATGCTCAGTGGAAGGTATTAAGAATATATGGTGCGGGAGGCAAGTTGTTAGAAGCAGTGAAAAGTTTTTATCGAGGAGACAGCGACAAAGCAAAATAAATAAAAAAAAATATATATATATATATATACATATACATATACTATTCGCCATCTCCCGCGTTCGCGAGGTAGCGTTAAGAACAGAGGACTGGACCTTTGAGGGAATATCCTCATCTGGCTCCCTTCTCTGTTCCTTCTTTTGAAAAAAAAAAAAAAAAAAGAGAGGGGAGGAATTCCAGCCCCCCGCTCCCTTCCCTTTTAGTCGCCTTCTACGACACACAGGGAATACGTGGGAAGTATTCTTTCTCCCCTATCACCAGGGATATATATATATATATATATATATATATATATATATATATATATATATATATATATATATATATATTATATATATATATATTATCTCGTCGGAAAGCAAAAATGGGTATGTTTGAAGGAATAGTGGTTCCAACAATGTTGTATGATTGCGAGGCGTGGGCTATGGATAGAGTTGTGCGCAGGAGGATGGATGTGCTGGAAATGAGATGTTTGAGGACAATGTGTGGTGTGAGGTGGTTTGATCGAGTGAGTAACATAAGGGTAAGAGAGATGTGTGGAAATAAAAAGAGCGTGGTTGAGAGAGCAGAAGAGGGTGTTTTGAAATGGTTTGGGCACATGGAGAGAATGAGTGAGGAAAGATTGACCAAGGGGATATATGTGTTGGAGGTGGAGGGAACGAGGAGAAGTGGGAGACCAAATTGGAGGTGGAAAGATGGAGTGAAAAAGATTTTGTGTGATCGGGGCCTGAACATGCAGGAGGGTGAAAGGAGGGCAAGGAATAGAGTGAATTGGATCGATGTGGTATACCGGAGTTGACGTGCTGTCAGTGGATTGATTCAGTGCATGTGAAGCGTCTGGGGTAAACCATGGAAAGCTGTGTAGGTATGTATATTTGCGTGTGTGGTCGTATGTATATACATGTGTATGGGGGTGGGTTGGGCCACTTCTTTCGTCTGTTTCCTTGCGCTACTTCGCAAACGCGGGAGACAGCGGCAAATATATATATATATATATATATATATATATATATATATATATATATATATATATATAATTATGATTGATAACTATGTTTATAATGGTCGTATGATTTTAAATGTTACTCGATCAAAAACGTGTTTAGGAAATCATGGGAAGCTGTAGTTTGCTGTACAGTGAAGGACCCAAAACATTGTGTTACGGTTGCAGGATAAGGGCCTCCTGCCATCCTTCCCCATACTTCCCTACCAACAACAAGCTTCGCTGTGACCAACAGCAGCTTGTGTCGTAACTACAGCCCTGTTCTCTCCTCCAACCCTGCCCTCAACCCACCCTTGCCTTCACCCTGGCTGTGTCCTTAACCCAACCCTGCCTTTACTCCAGCCCTGCCCTATCCCAGACCTTCCCTCTTCTCTAACCCTACCCACCTGCCCAGTGTTATACACCTCCCCCCACACCACCCTTTTCCAGTTCTGCTCCCTCATCTCCCTCACTGAAACCACACCCACCTACCACCCCTCACCCACCTTATCCTAATCTACCCCTTAGTCCACCTATCACTAACTCCTATCATCCCCCAGTTTTCCCCTTCGCTCGCCCTCACCTTTTCTCAGCCATCCTCCTATCCCCTCCCTAGTCTTGGCTTCCATCCTCCCTCTTTACCACCGCCACCACCTCGTCCTCACCTTCACACCACAGGAGCCATTATTTCCAGGATGGTCCTGAGTCTGTTATCACGCGAGAAGTATGGGAGGAGGGAGAGTGGTGCTCCCTCTCCCCTCCCTCCCTCCCTTTTAGACACCACTCATACATGAGGATGGGCCTCCATGAGACACACCTGATAATAAGGGTGGAGCGCCTCCCACCACCACCCATCAACTCTGATGATAGGGGGTGCTTGCGGCGGGGGCTCCTCCTCCTCCTGTCACCTCTGATATATATATTAGGGGAGGGGAGGCCCCTTGAGACACCTCTGATACAGGGGATGAGGGGCGGGATGGGTTTCACAACCCCCGACCCGCCGAGACAGCTACTGCCTCCACCTCCTTATTAAGGTGAGGCGGAGAGTTAAAGGGAGATGATGGTGGTGGAGTTGATGTTGGTAATGTGTGTGTTGGTGGTGGTGGTGGTGGTATTGGCCATGAGGATAGCGTTGATGATAACGATGGTGTGGCACTAACGACGGCAGCAACGGCGATGGTGTGGCACTAACGACGGAGGTGATGGCGCTGTGGTAGTGGACGTGAGAGGGGTGACAGATGATGCCAGGATGATGACATGGCTCAGGCTTTCATCAGAGGAGAACAAGATGTTTGTGAATGTATCTGTGGAAGGTGGAGATGTTTAGGGATGTTGTCAGGAAGGAGAGATGTCTATAGATGTTGCTAGTAAGCGGTAAATGTTCATGGATGTTGCCAGGAAGGTGATGTTTATATATGTTGTCAATAAGCGGGAGTTGTTCACGGATGTTGTCAGGTAGGAGAGATGTTTATAGATATTGTCAGATGTTTATACATGTTCATGGACGTTGCCGGTGGGGGATGTTTAAGGACGTTTTTAAGCGGGAAGGAGATGTTTATAGATGCCATAAGGAAATAAGAGATGTTGATGGTTGTCGGTAACAAAGAAATGATGTTTGTGAATACCCTGTTATACCACAGGCTACCGATGGGGAGGGGGTAGGCAACCGATATGGGGAGATTACAGGCTACCGACGGGGAGATGCCAGACAACAGGTGGGGAGATGGAAGCCAACCGATGGGAGATGGCGAGCTACCGATGAGAGGAGATGGCTGGTTACTGGTGGGGAGAGATGGCAGGCTGCCGATGGGGAGATTAAGATCTACCGATGGGGAGGAAATGGCAGGCTGCCAGTGGGGAGGAGATGGCAGGGTATGAAAATGGAATTGATGTATAAAGGAGAGGAAGATCCCGCAAACATAACTATAGAAAAAAGAAATATTAGGTTGATGTAATATAATGGTAAGGAGACAGTTATATTAATGATGGAGATTGATGAATAAGAGAAATACGGCATCCAGTGCATAATTACAACACACACACACACACACACACACACACACACACACACACACACACACACAAACGAACACTTTCATTCCTCGTAGTTCTGCTTGATCAAGAGCACTAAGAAATGAGTAACATGAGTTATTACGGGCTCGAATAGTGCAAACGCCTCATTTTGCAAGTTGTTGGAATCCCTAGTCTGTCCGTTCATCCGTATGTACCCAGGGGTTTCACGGTATAACTCTATATGGACCCCGATGGATGAACACCAGTGGCTGAGGACCATCTGCATTGTGGGTTGGTGGAACCGAGTTTGACCCTGAGAGGTTAAGTGATGACCATACTTGATATTTTCCTCTTGCACGTTCTCGACTTTTTGGTAAATAGGTCGTAGGTCAAGGCCAAGGGTTATCCATCCCTTTCTGTATTGCGTGGTGTCCGGAGCATAAGCCCATTGAGATGGGACACACGACACTTGAGTGCATAGAGCTCCTGGTGACAATAGAAGGTCACAAGGTCAAAGGTCAGAGCCTTAAAGACTTTGAAACAAGCTGCCGGTGTATAGATTCACCTTGCATCGTCCGGAGAATCACGAAACGTACGGCACAATGACCCATTTTGGGTAAATGAGGGTCGCTGTTAATTTCACGATTGCTGGGTCATAGATTGAGAGGTGGCATGCCCCAAACGCCCCCTCGTGCAGTTTCCGCTGAGTGACTTCAAATAAGCTCGAGTCTCTCACCGCCATAAGACTCTTAGCAGCTTAGCTTTAAGTTTCTCGTGGTCATATACATCGCATCCGCCTCCCCTCACCCTCCTCCTCCCCCTATCCGTTTGTTGTCCGGTCTAGCGTCATGCATGAGGTAGCCGGGCGGAACCCCCCGTGACACGGCCGCACTGTCTCTCCTGGATGAAACTAAACATTTGAAATAAGTCAGAGGGAGAGTGGGATTATCCGGGTGGCGCTGTGGGGCCTGCAAGGCCTCGCCTGACGTGATGACCCTGCCAGCTGGCACAATGTATCCAAGTTTCTGTCTTTTACCGCCTCTCTTTAGTGTAGAAATGATATAGTTGTTCCTGAGTGGCTTTAAATTCAACGGAGAACGTCGTCGTACCGTCATGTCTGTGTGGTTGCTGTGAGCAGGGACACAGGGCACGTGGTGTGTGTGTGTGTGGTAAGGTGACGTGACGCAAGTGTTGGGTTATGTGGCGAGTGGAAGTTAAGTTGGGTTAGGCCTGGGAAGTGATG